>NC_068983.1:4819755-4829725 GCF_001194135.2 Octopus bimaculoides | reverse complement strand
TTGCCTTGCAGGTAAAATTTGCAGGTTCTTGGGTGCCTTCCAAATTTCTTATTTCCTGTAGGGTCTTGGATGGCATTGGATACACCTTGGGATTTTCTACTTTTTGTTTGGTGGAATGGGGTTTCGGTTTTTACCTCTTTATACCTGTGTTCCGTTCTTCCTTTTCTTGTGGGCACTGTTTTCCTCTGGTTATCTCTTGGGGTGAGGGCTTCTTTCCTTTGTAGGATCACTGGCACAGAGGGGCTTCTATTTGCTGCTTCCTTGGCTCCACTATCCTTTTCTGCCTGGTCGTTCACAGGAGTGGGTGATCCATTCTTTTGAGGAGCCACTAGATCAGAGAGACTTCCGGGTGTTTTTTCCTTTTCCTCCTCTCCATCCTTATCAGCCTTTCCACAATGGTTTTCGATTATGACATCTAGGGTGTCAATGTGTGGTCTGATGAGTGCATACGAGTGGAGGAATTCATTCTTCTTCCGCTCTATCTGATCAGTGGTTCTGTGAAAGCCATTATTCTTCAGTGCAGCAGTGATGATGTTGTTTGGGGGATCGCCACTAGCAATCATCCATGCTCGCAACTGGATACATATTACGAAACAGCTGTCAACAAATGGAATATAAATCTTGTCTCTCACTTTTCTTATATACTCTGCACTGTTGAGATTCCTGGATTGTCAGAATGACAATGATGTTAATCTTCCACCTTTGTGTTAATCAATGCCTTTGTTAATAGCCAAACACCAGGCGGAGAGCTTACTGTGAGCTCTGTTTGATGTTTTGAAACCCTAGTCCTATTATATTCCAGCCTATTCAGTTGAAAATGGATAGGAAGCTCACTGCTTGGAAACAGGTGAGGTAGGTGACAGGAAAGGCATCCTACTACTGAAAATCTGCCTCAACTGATTCTGTCCATCCCATGCAGGCATGGAAAAGTGAATGCTAAAACAATAATGATGATGGACTGCAACCTGGGTATTAACACATTTCTGCAGTTGCAGAAAAACCAAGTCACAGTAGAATGATAAAATATTTGACATTGCATGAAATGAATTTTACAATTTTGTGTGTGATTTAAATGGTTCTTCTACAACGATGCTGTTGTTACCGTACACTGTCTTAGAACAAATCACTCGCTAGACAGACGCAATTGGGAAATTAAAATTGATTTATTTTCAAAATCAACAAAAGTTCAATTATTGAATTTTACCATTTAAAAATTCCCTTTTTTTTTTCCCCAATTTGAACATTTTTGTTTAAACCTTTCTGTCAACAATTAGGAAACATCCAGAACCTGTGTATGTGTGTATAGAGAGAGAGAGAGAGAATAAAGGAATAAATAAATCTAGATGCTCACCTCAGCAGCACTTCATGCTGAAACCAGGCTACCAAAGTGTTCAAACATTAGTATAAATGTTGTACCTTTTAATCAACCAAAGAATGATTGGTTATACTTCAGCTAAATATTATTAGGAGCACTCCACATCACCAAGGCACGTATACCAAATAGGTATATTATAATCCACACAAAGTAAATAGCAACAATTTTTATGTAGGAGTAGAGAAGCCAAATTAATGCTACCCGTTTCGGTCCATGGCTATTTATTTCATAATATGCATTGCAAAATAATAAATTTAGAGCCAGTTCACTTTGTTAGACATTTTTGTTTTGACTCACCACAAAAGAGGACACCACATAACTTTTGTAAGTAATGGGAAATAGATGGTAGCAGTTTGTTAAAATATAGATAACTTTTATTTGATTTATCTTTTCCTTCATATATATATATATATATATGTGCACAGGAATGGCTGTGTTGTCTGCTTCCCGACCACGTGGTTCCGGGTTCAGTCCCACTGTGTGGCACTTTGGGCAAGTGTCTTCTACTATAGGCTTGGGCCAACAAAAGCCTTGCAAGTGAATTTGACAGATGGAAACTGAAAGAAGCCTGTCATGTATATATGTGTGTGTGTGTGTGTGTTTGTCCCCGACTACTGCTCAACAAGTGTTGGTGTGTTTATGTCCTCGTAACTTAGCGATTCAGTGAAAGAGACCGATAGCAGTAAGAAGCTTAAGAAAGAAACTTAAATACAAGGGTTGATCCATTTGACTAAAATCCTTTCAGGCAGTGCTCCAGCATGGACACAGTCTAATGAACGAAACAAGTAAAAGAGAATATATGTATTGTAAATTTTTCAGAACTTGAAGAATTTATCTCCTGTGTTCTCCATGAATCTACACTGAAACCTCAACTAAAGAAGTTGCCATGGTAACGTCCCGTTTGAGATTCCAGAATTCCAAAAACAATGCAAAACATCACAATAAAACTACTGACAGAGATTCTTGCAAACTGAAACCAAATCTGGATATTCAAACTTGTAACCAAATTTCAGAGTTCTTTCTGGCAGAATCTTTTGGCCTTGCAGTACTGCTTTGGCTCTCTCTCTGCCATACACAAGGTTCATAGCAAATTCTGGCACAGGGAAAATAGCTGGACGATTCATAGCTTTTGCAAAAGTCTGTGTGAATTCCGAATTTGTGAGAGGCTGTGGTGCTACTCCATTTAGTATTCCATTGACATGGGAATTACAAACGGCGTATTGATATATACCAGCAATGTCAGAGATGTGTATCCATGGAAACCATTGGTTACCGGAGCCAATTCTTCCACCCAGTCCCAGGTTGAAGACAGGGTAAATATTTTGAATGACTCCACCGTCTCTTCCAAGAACAATGCCTGAAAGTAGTAAAAGGAATTGGATTTCCTGTCTTTTGTTTGTTTATTTTGTAGACAAACAACAACAACACATTCAGAGAAGGAAACAAAAAAATACTTACCAACTCTGATAATAACCCGTCGTACAATGTTAGTGAGGGAGGGACTTAATGTTGATGCTGTCTCCCATTCGGAGCAGAGCCCAGAAAGAAAGTCATGGTCGCCACCTGGACTGTATTCGGTAGAACTGTTCTCGTCATCAGGAGCATAGAAGCCTGAAATGGGAAGAATTTGATCTGTGGATTAACATCTTTGTGTAGCATTTGTTAGATAAGTGTAGGGCTTTCGATTTATGGAAGGAAAATGATGTGATGTTTGTGGCCTTTTGAAAACAATTTGACTGGGCACCACATTTAGTAATTTATTGGGGGTCTGAGGAAACTAGGAGTAGACAAATGGATTGTGAAGGTTGCACAAGCTTTGTACAAGGAAGTAGCAAATAAGGTGAGTGTTGGAAATGACTTCAGTCTTGAATTTAGTGAATGCCTTACAGAGAACTTTAGGGGAATCACACTTCTAGATCAAGTTATGAAGGTCAGGGAGAAAGTCACAGACCGATTCATCTGTGATAAAGTAGACTTGGATGAGATGCAGATGCTTGCTTTGACCCTGGTAGAGGTAGCACAGATGCAATCTTCCTAGTGAGACAATTGCAGGAGAAACACCGGACTAAGAATGAACCATTATTTTTGTTTTTTGTTGATTTGAAAGAAACATTTGGCAAGTACCACATTCAGTAATCTGGTGGGCATTGGGGAAATGACGTGCAGATGAGTGGCTTCTGAGGACCGTACAAGTGATTTATGAGGATACAACAAGTAAAGTGAGAGTTGGTTATGATATCAGTGGTGATGGAGTTAGTGTGAAGGTAGGAGTACATAAAGGTTTGGTTCACAGTCCTCTCTGATTCATCATAGCCCTACAAGTCATCATTGAGGAGTTTAAGGACTAGCTGTCCATGGGAACTTCTACATGCTGATTATCCAGTCCTCATAGCTGAATCCAGAGGGGAATTAGACAAGAAATCTTGGGTACAGAAGCTAAACCTGGAATTTACTTGAAGTAAACCTAGCAAATTCAAAGGTTTTAATAAGTAAGGAAGATGACAGGATTCTGGTACCTTCCAGGAAATGGCCTTGCTTATTATGAAGGAAAGGGGTATGTATACGTTACCAATTTTGGCAGTCTACTCCCCCACCGCCCCTTTCTCCTTCCCACCCATTTCTATTCATCACCATTAGTTCTCTCTCTTACAGTTTCCTATTGATCTTTCTCTCTCTCTCTCTCCTACATATGAGAAGCCATGCAAATCTTCTACAAAGCCTGCTCTCATAGTAACCACCCCACTCTCTAGCATGAAGCTGACCCCACTCCTCCAGGGTTTGTGGTCCTGAGAATTGCATGGTGACCATAATAGTGCAGGCGGCATGATAAAAAGCAACCAGTCCACACTGCAAAGTGATTGCCATTAGGAAGGACATCCAACCACAGAAACCATTCCAAAGCAAACATTGGAGCAGAATGCAGTCTTTGGACATGTTGGCTCTTGCTGAGCCGTTCACCCCACACCAACATGGAATATGGACATCAAATGATGATGTATTTGTAGATGGAATAGTTACAACTCTAATGGTTTTACTTAGTGGGTCTGGAGGAAGGGGCAGAGTCCATCACTGTCACAAGCTCTCTGGGGACTGAGGAGCTGAGGTCAGTGAAACAGTTGCAGGTCACAACTTGTAAGAAAGAAATGGCAGAGAAGGGATTTGAGAGGGACTGATGTTTTGTGGGAATAAGGACTGAATGTGTTAGACATCTGAAGAGGTGAGAGGTAGAGAGAGATGATGAATGGGTCGGAGAAGGCTGTGTGGAAGAGGGTTGAGACTGGGGCATCCATGTATCTGCTCTACAGCAACACACCTATATCTGCCCCCTTCTATACCTTAAAACTCCCAACTGGCACATAGCCACACCCCTCAATACTACTCCCCCTTCCCAGCTTAGGGATTTTGTTTTGCAAGGTACTTGGTAATACTGTTAGTGCTGGTGCCATGTAAAAAAGCACCCAGTACACTCTGTAAAGTGGTTGGCATTAGAAAGGGCATCCAGTCATAGAAACCATGCCAAAGCGGACAATTGGAGCCGGGTGCAGCTTTGTAGTTTGCTAGCAAACCGTCCAAACCCTGCTGGCATGGGAAATGATGATGATGATGATGATGATGATGATTCTTTCTTGTAAAAAGAAAAAAAAAACTTTCAAGGTTTCCACTTACCTATGGCAGATGTACTTACAAATACTTCTGGTGGTGTCTGGGCACTTGAAATAGCTGTTACCAAAGTTTTGGTAGTTTTAATACGACTGTCATAAAGATCTTTCTCAAAACCTGCGTTCCACCTGAAAGATGTCAATTAAAATAAACATGTCTTGAATAACTGCAGGATTCCATTTTATCAAAATGCCATCTTTATTCTTTAACAATCTCAAATGAGTATTATTCAGAACCTCCACACTCTTCATTGCTGTCATCAGCTTTTCCATGCTTGCATGGGTCAAATGGAGTTTATTGAGGCAGTTTTTTTACAATTAGATACCCTTCCTGTTGCTAACCCTCAATTATTACCAAGTAAGACATTTTGAAACATGCTTCCATGGAAGATTACAAATGAAAGGGACAGCTTGTATGGTGGTGACACTCATTTACAACTATCATGTGATGCTAGGAGACACAACATCTGAGCATGATAATTGCCAGAGCAGCTGTCTGGCTTCCGCGCCAGTGGCACGTAAATAGCACCATTTGAGTGTGATCGTTACCAGCGTCGCCTTACAGGCACTTGTGCCGGTGGCACGTGAAAAAAACGTTCGAGCGAGATTGTTGCCAGTGCTGCTACACTGGCTCCTCTGCAGGTGGCACGTAAAAAACCCAATTTTGAGCGTGGCCGTTGCCAGTACCACCTGACTGGCCCTCGTGCTGGTCGCAGGTAAAAGTACCCACTACACTCTCTGAGTGGTTGGCGTTAGGAAGGGCATCCAGCTGTAGAAACTTTGCCAGATCAGATTGGAGCCTGGTGCAGCCTTCTGGTTCACTAGTTCTCAGTTAAATCGTCCAACCCATGCTAGCATGGAAGGTGGACGTTAAACGATGATGATGATGATGATGACATACACACACATATCTAAATATTCACATAAGCTTTGTTCAATTTCCCATTACCAAATCCATTCACAAAGCATATGAGTCCAGGGCCACAGTAGAAAACACTGGCACAAAATGTCATGCAGTGCGACAGAACCTAAAACCATGTGGTTGAGGAACAAACTTCTTAACCGCACATCCAAACCTGCATCTGTAGGAACTGAATTGCCTAACCAGAAGTAAACCAAAAGTGAATGGGGGCTAGATTAGGTTCAAGTGGTTATAATGGTGATGTAGACATAAATCCTCATTGCTTAACATCCGTCGTCCATGCTGGCATGGGTGGGACGGTTTGACAGGAACCTGCACCAGACTTCTGCAACTGTTTTGGCAAGATTTTTACGGCTGGGTGCCCTTCCGAACACCAACCCCTCAGCAGGGTGGACTTAATGCTTTTTACATGGCACAAGCACAGGCGAGGTTTTTACAGCTGCACGCCATTCCAAATGCCAACCACTTTACAGTGTTGACTGGATGCTTTTAAGTGGCACCTGCACTGACAGGGTCACCAAGTACTTGAGAATAAGTAACAAAAGGACTGTCCCTTATTACTGAATCCTAAAAACGAGGGTCAGAAGGATAACAAGTCCAACCCTATCTCTTGAATGATAGCCAAAAAAAATACAGGTATCAAATTTTAGCACAAGGCCAGCAATTTGAAGGGAGGGGCTAAGTTGATTACATCAATCCCAGTACGCAACTGGTACTTATTTTATTGACCTAAAAAGGATGAAAGGCAAAGTCAACCTGTGATACAATGTGCCTGAATATAGAAATAGAACGACTGCCACTGGAATGTCTTTGATTGTAGTTCTACTGGATGGGCATTGGTATAGGACTATAACAACAACTTAGTCACACTAGTTCATACGATAAAACCTCACCTTCTTAATGGATTCATTAAGTTCTCGCCTGCCAAGTTAACAACAGCTTTACAGTCATCAGGAAGTCCATTTTCCTGAACATCTTTCTGTATGAAGAAACATCTCAAGGTTAAACACAGAGAAGAACGTGACATTTGGTGGGAGAAAATAAATTAAATTTAAGTCTATACACATCCCTCCCCCCATACCAACTCATTCGCATCGTTGATCACCCCTCCACCATTCATTTCTATGCCCTACCCAATGTCCAAGCTATCATCTACTCTTCCTTACCTCCCATTCAATTCATATTTATCATCAACACCCACCACTTCAACCTTTGTTCATCATTCAGTTTATTTGCACCCCTGCTCCATTTTTAGTCACCCTTCACTCATCACCATCACCATCACCATCACCATCACCATCACCACCATCACCATCACCATCATCATCATCATCATCATCATCATCATCATCATCATCATCCTTTAACAACCATTTTCCATGCTGGCAAGGCTGGAGAGTTACACCAGGCACCATTTGTCTGTTTTGACAAAGTTCCTATGGCTGGATGCCCTTCCTAATGCCAACCACTTCACAGTGTGGACTGGATGCCTTTTACGGGGCACTAGCACCAGTGGAGTTGCATGACAAGGACCTCTTAGTTGAGAGAGGGAGTGGAACTGAGGGAATTGGCTGTGTGCCAGGCTAGAGGTTAGAGTATAATAGAGGGACAGAGATAGTTGTCTTACTATAGACGGGATACTTGGTCTCCCTTTTAAGGAAAAGGAAGGTGGGAGAGAATTAAAGAGAGGGGGACAGTCTATCCAGCCACTCCTTGTTCTATCCACCCTGAGAGCATCATTGTAGCACTGTTGCCACCATTTTTATCTCTCTTTCCAGCTCCACCTCAGTTAGTCCTACCTGCTTTTCTGAAATGTGAGTAGCCACATAACTCCTCTATGCTAAAATATCTGTTCTGTTTTGGCCCCTTCCTTCATACTTTAACCTCTCATCACCAGGCATGCACAAAGCTGCCTCCCATTCTACAGTCCAGTTTGATCTTAGTCTTGTGAGTTACATAGTAACCTCACAAATGTTGGGGCATTAAAAAAAAAACAAAAAAACACCTAGTACACTCTGTTGTGTAAAAAAAAAATATACCACAGCAGACACTGGAGCATAACATAGTTTAGTTCTCTAGCTTGCCAGATCCTCTCAAACTGTCCAACCCTTGCTACGTTGGACTGATGTGAAATGATGATTTAGGGAAGTTTTTACAGTGTGACTTACCCAAGTAATTTTGTTCAAACCAGCAGATCTGGACACAATTATGACTTTATAACCAACAGACCTTAGCTTCTTACAAAGATGACGTCCAATGAAACCACTTCCACCACCTACAAATTGATAGAAATAGAAAATAACCTGTATAAATTGAAGGGAATAAAGCCACATTATTCACTGTTAATGTTAGAGGAGAGGACTATGAGTAGACGTTAGTAGAGAATTGGAGATGGCAAACATTTTTGCCTCTATCTTATAGTGGGGATTCAAAACTGAATCCCTGGATATGTGGTCAGACATCACATGCAAACCACCATAGTTTCACACAATTGGTCTATTAAGTGACCGATCAGTATGAAGCAACGGCATAGACAGGTTTTCTTGAACATTCTAGAATTTTACTTTCGGTCACCATAAAAGCTGTGTGGCATGCATTTTAACCAACCGGACGACCCAGGAAGTTGGCTATGGCAGATGGTACAGAGAGAAGACAGGAACCCCTGTTCCCATGAATATAGCACAATTATTTCCAATTATGTTGGGCAAGCCACATGTTGCTGTATCAATATCTTGCTGTAAACTCCAAGCAGTATCTCTCTCTCTCCCAATACGTATTTATTGCTGTTGTTATCTGTAAAAGGTCAATGTAGTTTGTCTTTCTGTGCAATAATAAAATCTTCTGTTAAACATTCACGAGTGTTATTCAATTACTTCTACACCCAACCCAAGAAACAGATTTTCATTCTTCAACTCAACCAATCTCCACCACAGGCCAGATCAACAACCTCCAGGCTGCGACAATGTTAACTGATACAGCATGAAAACAAGGAAGAGGAGGGGGAGGGAGTTGTGACTTCTCACCCAATGCAATGGCTTCAGCAATGTGGACTGAGATAAACACCCTCAATGCACCTTAACAGCTGCTGGTACTTGGAGGAGTTTGAAGAGCAGGTGAGACAGTAGGTGAGGAGAGGCCATTGCAGTAGTAGTAGTAGAAAAGTAGAGGGAGGAGACAAGTCACCTGAGAGCAAGAAGTCAGAGCATGTTGGTGACTTCTTGTGAGGTGGCCATTTTATGGAGGCAGACATGTAAAAAGCACCCATGCTGTCTCCATGTAAAAAGCACCTGTGCAGGTGTCCCGTAAAAAGCATCCAGTACACTCTGTAAAGTGGCTGGTGTTAGGAAGGGCATCCAGCCATAAAAAAACCTTGTCAAACCAGACAATTGAAGCCTGGTGTGGGTCTCCGGTTTGAAAGCTCTGGTCAAACCGTCCAACACATGCTAGCATGGAAAACGGACGTGAAATGATGATGAAGGTGAGCCTAGGATATTTTATAAGTGCGATACAGGGGGCCTGATACCATATCAGATGTGGAAGCAGCATTTACGTGACCAAGTGGAGTCAGGCTTGAGTTAGAGACTCTCAGAAGCTAGCGAGGTTAGAGGCTTGCTCACCAGACAAGTCAGAACATTGATCTTCTTACTACTACTCGGCCGTATTATGTTACAGAGTGGTCACTAGTCACTGACCATTTACTCCAGTTAGTGCAGTAGGTCTCCACTGGTCACCAATCTTTCTTCCACTTTCTGGGGTTTTTAAGGAATACCTTTTTTTTTTTTTTTGTAGTTTTTAAGTAGCAATTCTTGGTATCTTCCCGAGACGCTAATTACAGAGGAATTTTATTTTATATCAAATTGCCAAGTTTGATAGAAGTTAACATATTTGAAGCGAAAGAATGGCAACTTACATAATGTGAGATCGTGAGCTAATATATCTTACCACATACACACAATATCTTGTTTACAAAACAACAGCCTGACCAACCACGAGCATAATATATATATATATATA
>NC_068983.1:4814753-4817059 GCF_001194135.2 Octopus bimaculoides | reverse complement strand
CGCCTCATGTGCCGCTTGCCCATTTTTTGGTGAGAAACCATTGTTGCTCACCTTTCTTTATCTTTTCGTGGAGGCAACTTCCTCCACGACTTCCACCGTCTCCCCCTCCAATGGGGGGTACCTTTTCTTTTCCCTGCTCCAGAGCCTTACCACGGCCCTGCGGGCAGTTCTTCCTGATATGGCCAGGCTCCAGACATAGGTGACACTTGGGGAGGGGGCGTCCCTCAATATCACCGGGTACCTGGCCCCAGCCATCTTGAAAAAAATCGGGAAATACAAGGTCACCGACTGACTGGGTCCATAGGGTCAAAACTGCGTTTGACCCCTCCCAGTCAGTCGCGGCCTTAATTTTAACACTGAGGAGCTTGGATCCACTACCACCGAGACCTTTGCGAATGGTCTGTTCGATCCATTGTAATCGAATAGCAGGCGGTAGCCCACATACCCAAGCCCTCGTTATTTTCTTCCCACAATATGTGGGAAGGAACAATAGTTCTTCCCCTTCCAGGGGCTGGCCTGCTGCAATGCAAGTTTCCGCAGGGGTGTCAAATAGCAACCTCACCGTTGCATATTTGTCACCCCTGGACACCAAATAGTTCTTAGCTGGCAAGCATTTTGCCAGCTCTTCTGTTATAACACCCTTGTCGAAGAGGACGATGGCGTCACGCGACCTAAAATAGGTTCACACCACCACCACCGTCTTCTTTTCAAGGTCCTCAAGCCCATTGCTTGAGTGAGACAATTTCCCACTCTACAACATTGTTCTTGGTTTTTACCATGTTATTAAGAAAAAAGTTCAAAAACACTTCACAAAAATTTTAAAGGAAGAAAAAAGAAATCAAAATAGTCTCAACAAAAAGGAAGAAAAAAAAATAAAAACAAAAACAGTTCAATAAAGAATGTCACAAAACGAAAGAAGAAGAAGAAAGAAAACAACACTTCATAGCAAAAAATCTTCTGGCCACTCGGTAATCCAGGCCTATTTGGTACTCCAACTCGAACCTGAAACCCGTAACGCCACAACTTGGAACAACTTTCACAAAATTTTGTAGAAAGAAGTTGTAACTTCTAAATTCTCACAATTTTGAAACAACACTATTCACTAAAAGTGAACACACTCCTCTCACAATTAAGTGAGAAAAAATATTCCCTTAAGTGAACAAAATCTTCTGGCTACTCCGTAATCCAAGCCTATTTGTTTCTCCAACTCGAAACCGGAAAGCCACAACTTGAAACACAGCTTTCACAAAAATTGGAAAAATGAAGTAGTGTCTTCCAATTTTTCACAATTTTTGGAAACAAAATTCTTCACAAAAGGTGAACAAAATTTGGACGCAAAATACGCCTCAACAATTCTCACAATTAAGTGAAAAAAAATCTATTCACTTAACGGGAATAAACTTTTAGACGCGAGATACGCCTACAAATTTTCACAATTAAGTGAAAAAATAACTTTTCACTCAAACTGAACAATATACAAAAAAAAAAAAAAAAAAACGCACAGAGTAGGCAAAATTGCCCCAGAGCTGGGCACAATTTACTGAAAAAAATATTTCACATACAATAAATTCTGCCCAGCTCCAAACAACAAAGTCACCTACCTCGAGGGACTTCCTTGGGTCTTAATTTTTGTTCTCTTTAAGCTGGAGCTCAGAGCTCACGTCTTCACTGTTCACATGAAGAACACGACAACCAGCGTATGCGCGGGAAGCGAGCTTCTTTATTTCATGGAAATTGGCCATGAAGGCCTTACAATAGAAGCAATGCGGACTGGATATTTACATTAATGAAATGAGAAATGACAAAATGCGAATGTTATAAATGAGAGAGGTATTTGGCGCCCGCCAACCGAAAACCCCTCGAAATCACTGTTCTTTTACAATTCAAATTACATACAGTCAAATTAAATCAAATCAAATAATCAAAGTAACATGATTTAATAATCAATGAATAGGCACTTAAGCCTCTTATACTTCCTCCCCGAGCAACTTCTTTGCCGCCTGCAGGCAAGCCTGCTGCGACAAGTCGGGGCCTATTCCAAGGAATTGAAAATCTTCCTTTCTAAAGGAGGCCATTATCTGGAATAACTCTGAGTTGCTCAGAACCTCCGCGTACACCTGTGGAGGCCACTCTGGATAGTCCAGGCACCCGGACTCTAACCGTTCACGGTCCAGTATGCCATCCAGGTAGCATTCCACGACCTCTCCCCTGTGGTAGAAGACAATGCAATCACTGTCCCACTCACAGGGGAGGGGGCTCAGTCTGCTTCATCGGTGGCACCCTTCCCACCGATGAAGCATCGGTAC
>NC_068983.1:4809543-4814175 GCF_001194135.2 Octopus bimaculoides | reverse complement strand
GCTCGCTTGCAAATTTGCAAGCTTCCTCGGGAGTGCCAAACAGCAAATTTGGCTCCCCGAGCTATATGTTTGACAGTTGGCAAATAATCTGCCAACTCTTTTTCAATTTTTTCTTTGTTGAATTGAACGATGGTGCCGAGCGACCTAGAATAGGTCCTCAGCACCACCGTTCTTTTTTCTAAGTCTTTCAACCACTCCTTGGGTGGGACCACCTCCCACTCCAACCTATTATGCAGTTTCCATCCTATGGCGTTCGAGACGTTTGGTGGGGTCGGACCACTGACTACGAGATTCCTGTCTTCACTGGCAGCTCGCCTAGCAGAGGTAACTGGTGAAGCTCGTGAGGGCGTGTTGGCGAGCCTCAGTAGTTTCCCAGCGCCCCCAAATTTTCAACCTAAGGTGGTGAATTGCTCTTAGTGTTTTTTTTTTTTCTGTGTTTATCGTTTTGAAATTTTTTCAATTGTGTTCTCAGTTTCGTCCATTTTTCTAATTTAATTTTTTTTGTTTCTAATTCACGTCATATGTAATTGAGAATTATTGTTTAAATAAAACATCTAAGTTTTGAGATTCTATTTGATTTGGCTTGATTTGACTGGAGAATGAAACACAACTATCGTTTCTGAACACGTAAGTATAAAAATATTAATCTATAACCTCGTTGTTATTTCAGCTGAATATTTAATGGAAATGTTCAATATTCGTTTATCACCAAAGAATGAATGTCAGTAAAACTATATACGATGCTAGAAGACATTTGAAGCCGACCTTGAGACATTCAAATGGTTGCGTGGATTTGATCAATTTAGTACAAGGAAGATAGTTGAATTGTGGTTTCAATGCCGAGTATGTAATGCTTTCGTAACGAATTTTCTTAACATCTTTCATAAAAAATGGCAAGTTCTTAGATCTAGTATAGTGTCATAATTGGGTCATCCGTAGATGATCCGAAAGCTTATTAAATCTAGCATTTCAGCAGATGTGATGCAATAACATTTGCAAAGAGCTTCAGTAGCTGTGTAATCTTTGCCAAATATGTCATAATTGAAGGATATAATAATTTCAGTATGTTATAATTTTAAGATGTCATAAATGTAGGAGGTCATAGGTGTAGAATGTCGTAATTGTAGAGTCATAATTCTATGCAGCAACGCGTAGCATACATTTAAGTGAAATTCCTCTCCTCTCTATTATATATACATACATACGAACGTAGTAGATAACAGCTAGCCTTTGGCCGCATTTTGGACCATGTTGTGTCCACTACTCTGATTGGTCTCTTGCTCTATCGTGCGCCAATATGCAACCCAACCAATCGCAGCCTTCAGATAAGATCACGTGTGACCGCCTGTTTTCTACCTCAGCTGAGCCTACAACTCATTATAAAAAACGCAACTTCTCATCGTCTCGATGTCATTCGGGTCCAGACCTTCTAAGGTCCGGCCACTGACCACACAAGACACCGCCAGTTCCAACGACAACACAACAGCAGCCACGTGGAGACTCATCAACTTCGTCCAACAGCATTCAGCAACCTCCATCTCCGCCACCACCATTCGTCCTATCGTCAACATCTCTCTACGTACACAACTCAATGAGCAACTCACCCAGGTTACAACACTGCACCGTTCGTGAACCACGCTACAAACGAATAACCACACCACAACGTTTTCCCTCCAGTTGTATAAGTAAATATGAGATCGTTTGTTGAGTGTGAAATAAAATAGTCTTTAAGCATAAAATAGTATAGTCCCCTATTTTCCAACACGTTCTATAACTATAGTCTCCTTTTCTTTTTATTGACGAGATATTTTATTTCAAGCAAGGAAGAGTTTTAGAGAAGGAGAAGGAGAAAGCGGCGATTTTAATTCAACATGGAGAGGAACTTCAAGTGAGATAAAAGAGAAACCATGAAGTTTTAAGTTGATGAATAGCAGCTGTCTTTTTCTTTTCTTTTTTTTTTTTTTTAGCAGGAAGATACGATTTAGGGGAAGTTGAATTAGTTCTGCGAAAGAAGACACCACTTTAAAATAATAACTAAATTAAACTATAGGCCGTTGTAATTGTTTAGTATTGTTCGGTATCAGATAATCAACGAAGGAACTCAATCTTTCAGGTGAATCAAATTTCAGAGAATTATTTTCTATTTTGAATGTCTAGCAGGAAAACATTTGTCATTGTTTTAACGTAAGGACGAGTCTCTTAAAACTGACACAGATTTAGTCAAATTCTCATTGAAGTTCTTCAATAAATTTGCTAATCATCATTGAGATGGGTGTGAACTCATTTGATGGGTTTATCGGTATCGATTTATTATCTGCCAGTGTTTGAGAAGAACTTACGGCGGTATTAACCACCACACTGAATGAAAACCATGCAAACTAGACCGAACGCCCATTTGCTGGAAATACAGTGTATCTTTTATAGTCATTGCAGAGTGGCGTCTGGTGTTTGCCCAGTTTGCTGAAGAATTATTTACTACAGGAAATAGAATGTGCAAGACCTTTGGTATATGGAAGTAGTTAGACAAAAGTAATTTACTGTTTTTAAGTTTCTTCTTCCTTGCCATATCCACCGAGACGTGGTGAGAGAATTCGTGAGGTTGTGACGTAAATCGTTCCTTTCTTGGAGAAAGAGGAGAGAGAGAGAGGGAATCAAAGACCTCGAGATGAGGAGAAGCTGGGTTTTTATAAGGAGCTGTAGGCTCAAAACTGGGTTGAGAACAGGTTGTCTCACGTGATTTTATTTAGAGGCCCCGATTGGTTATACGCTGCAAATTGGCGCGACAGAGTAAGAGAAAAAATGCACCAATACCAACCAGTCAGAGCAGTGGACAACGGGGTCCAAATAGCGGCCAAAGGCTAGCTGTTACCTGCTACGTTCGAATGCATGTATATATATATAATAAAGGGGAGAGAGGCATTTCACTCGAGTGTACGCTACAAAGACATCCAGAGACGTAGAATAATCAAATGATGAGAATTTTCTCCACCATCTGAGAAACTAGTGGGTTTTTTATTACCTGCAAAATGTATGGATTCACATGAATTAGAGTCATTGACTAGTCAAACGCAAGGTTGATCGGGATAACATGAGGGACAAAAAAAAACCCAACAAAAACTTTAACGAAGTTGAGAATTTCGCGAAATTAATTTTAACAAGGGTGGAAAAACGACCACCCGATATTTTAATTCAAATTCCCTTTGTTATTATAAACTACGGCATAACGGTAAGAAGCCGCCGCTACGTTCTCGTTTCACGTCTATGCTCCGTACTTAACAGAGAAAATTTTTGGTAAAACTCTGCATTTGCAGAGAATAAGCTTGGGCAGTTTTCTATTTCGAATTCGATAAAGAATTCTCAAGGATTCTCTTTGACGAATACAGGCAAATGAGATCTCGGAAATAAATGAATTTCTAATATTTCCCTCTCAATATACAGCCGTCGTTACAGTCAGAAACGTGCAGTGTCTGGCGAGGTTGCTCTAAACTGTGACAATACTCAAAATCTTTATCTGGTTGTTATTTTCGTGACTGTAATTAGAATCTGCAAAAAAAAAAAGTTTTCTGTTCTGTTATTTTAATGACGTTGTGATCTGAGATAACAATTACGATATTGTAGTCGATGCAGTCTACAATATGGCTGAACATTGCAGGTGAAGTGAAATTAATAAACAGAGTGAGTCTTTTCTGTTCAGCTGAAAATTTAGAGAAGTAGTTTTCTGTGTTTGTATCTGATGAAAAGTCGTCAAAACGACGTGGTTGAAAAATTGTATACGCTGTTATAGATAATATTTCAGTGTAACAAGACATGTTTCAGTGTAACAAGACATATTTCAGTCGGCTTTCTAGCTGAATTAATGAAAATAGTTGTTTACGGGTTTGCGTCGAATAAATTGTTGTGACGAGGAACAGCGACTGAGAATATAAATCGTTTCATTCGGTATAAACGGTCAGTCAACTTCAGACTACCACACAGCCCAAACCCTCACAATCCCAAGTTCCACAGGTAATCCATTCATAACAGCACAACTGTTGTTCAGACAAGAATAGAAATTATTCAAAATTCAAAATTCTTTGGCGTTCGATCAGCAATTAACTAAAAGTGCTTGAAATTATTTTAAAATTAACCAACAGAAAATTCCAAGCAATCAAATAACAAATAATTTTGTTTATCGTAATATCTGAAGCAAAATTGAGATTTGAAAATTAATTTGAATCAAAATTAAAAAGCATGAAGTCAAATCTGTTGCGTCGTAATGTAGTTTGAGTAATTAAGGATTTAAACACGCTCAGTGGTTCTCAGCGGGGGTCCTTATAAAATTTGGTTATTTTACTCTTTTATTTGTTTCAGTCATTTGACTGCGGCCATGCTGGAGCACCGCCTTTAGTCGAGCAAATCGACCCCAGGACTTATTCTTTGTAAGTCTAGTACTTATTCTATCGGTCTCTTTTGCCGAACCGCTAAGTTACGGGGACGTAAACACACCAGCATCGGTTGTCAAGCGATGTTGGGGGGACAAACACAGACACAGAAACACACACACATATATAAATACATATACATATATACGACAGGCTTCTTTCAATTTCCGTCTACTAAATCCACTCACAAGGCTTTGGTCGGCCCGAGGCT
>NC_068983.1:4807721-4809213 GCF_001194135.2 Octopus bimaculoides | reverse complement strand
GAAAACACCTAAAGCTCCACGAGGCTCCGGCAGGGGATGGTGGCGAACCCTGCTGTACTCTTTCACCACAACTTTCTCTCACTCTTACTTCATGTTTCTGTTGTACCTGTAATTCAATGGGTCAGCCCTGTCACACTGTGTCACGCTGAATATCCCCGAGAACTACGTTAAGGGTACACGTGTCTGTGGAGTGCTCAGCCACTTGCACGTTAATTTCACGAGCAGGCTGTTCCGTTGATCGGATCAACTGGAACCCTCGACGTCGTAAGCGACGGAGTGCCCCCAACAAAAATACAATTCCTAATAATAATTTAATATAAAAATATAATAGAATATTTTAAACATCGAAAGGCTAGGTGGGTCCATGTGAATAAAGTCGGAATCAGCCTAGTACATTCATGCTAACGTCGTTCCTCGAAAGTCTGGATGACACCAGTCACAACTCTACCTCATAATGAAAGTAAAAGACAGCATCAGCGCCAAGCTGCTTAGGCACAAGCACACTTTAGGTTAGTTAAAATATGATGTTTGTGACATATTTCAACAAATTCATTGTTGTTACCGTGGAGAAATATTGTCTCGTATGGTAAAAAAAAAAAAAATGTAAAACCACCATACTTGTCCAGTGTCGTATCCATTCGGATTCCCAGACATCGATGATTCTTGCTCTTTAATCGTATTTTAACTAACCTAAAGTTTGCTCATGCCCAAACACTGCTAGGCGCTGATATTACGGTCATTTCTACGACCTCGCCCTCTCTCTCTCTCTCTCGCGCTAACAAAAGAGTCTATTTTTCTTTAAATACAGTTACACACCACTTTTCTTGTTCTGCTACACGATAAGAAATATTCCAATTCCTACCGCACTCTTACACCGTTGAAGCTGTTTCTGATCAGGTGTCGGTTTACCATTTATAATGATGTTCCATTCTCCTTCCTAAAATAGATGAGAGCATTTCTTAAAAGTCTGTCGATATTTGAAGAAATAATCGAGTCTGAAATATCAACATGTCTGCTTTGGCCGCTGCAAAGCCAGGCACCGCCACCGGAAATGCAGAGGAGAGGAAGATCAAGAAATACCGGGGTTTCCCCCCGACCGCTTTCTTTTTTCGTACCAGTCGCCGTCGAGAGTTCTGGTGTTCTCGGTCCTCGTTCTGCCGATTTCCTCCGTAAAATCGGAAAGACATTTTAGTAGAAAGTGGGTTATACATCTTTAGATTGTATACCTGACTTTCTACTATAAAATTGAAGAAATTGACGGAACGCTGAACTCCAGACTAAACAACTTAAACAACATTTATTTACTTGGTAAAACATACAAATCTTTAGTTATACATCTTTAGAGGTGAGAATAACGAGCTGTCGAGTATAAGACCGAAAGATGTAGAGACAGCTTTTAAACATACGTCCATGCTCAATCGCTGGCCAGCGTGAAAGAGAATGAATTGAGCGGGAAACGCTTGCTTGTTTAATTTTACGCATGCGTAAGACT
>NC_068983.1:4797234-4804993 GCF_001194135.2 Octopus bimaculoides | reverse complement strand
TCCACCTTATTCTCCCGACCTTGCTCCTTCAGACTACCACTTGTTTCATAGTTTACAGAATCATTTGGGGGACATAACTTTCACAAGCCATGAGGAGATTGAAACTGACATTTCAGAGTTCTTCGCTTTGAAACCGAAAGAGTTTTACATTGATGGGATTAAAAAAACTTGTAAATAGATGGAAGGAAGTCATAGATAATCAGGGAAAGTACATTGATGATTAAATTTCAATTAAATATAACATTTGATCACTTGTTTTCTTTATTCAAAATTCGGACAGAACTTATGGGAGACCTGATAATAAATAAATTACATGTCTGCATTAATGCAAAAAAAAACAAAAAACAAATTATTTAAATGGTTTTAAGTTACGAAACAATTTGTCGTGATAATTGAATCTTCTTGTTCAATAAAATCTCATCAGACTATTTCTCGGTCATTTATGCACTCCTTATCGTTTTTTCTTGTATCGTACTTATATATTCTCTATGTTTTGGAGAACGATACATTAAGGAGCTTTTATTTTATGAGCACGACTGGATTACTTGAAACCTTATACTGTGACTTCAATATGTATATTATGTGTGTGTGTGTGTGTGTATTCTTTTACTCTTTTACTTGTTTCACTCAGCTGGAACACCGCCTTTAGTCGAGCAAATCGACCCAGGACTTATTCTTTGTAAGCCTAGTACTTATTCTATCGGGCTCTCGTTTGCAGAACCGCTAAGTTACAGGAACGAAAACACACCAGCATCGGTTTTCAAGCGATGTCAGAGGGACAAGCACACACACACACACACAACTTCAACATCGTTATTTGTTCTGTTTTGGCCCCTGCTTTGAATCAGTTCATGACGTTCTGTGATGTCAATATTAATGGTACGTCATCACCTAGGACCTGGTGCCCTTCGGCTAGACATGTCTCGCTATGTCCCTCACATAAAGCAATTACTTTGTCATGGATATAATCAGAGTTGTCCAGCTTCTGAAGAGACTGATTCTTTCCTCCTGTTTCCCCACAACTAAAGTCATAACGGTCTCGATTAAAATCTGCATTGGAGTAGAATAGCATTTTTCTCGACGATGAAATGACCAACGATATGTTGACCACCGACAAATTGGCTGACATCAAATTGACTGATTACTCTCTTGTTTGCCTCAGGGGACACCATAACTGTTGGCAAATGTCAAGTAAGAATCGCAAAGCGAGCCCTGCCGGTGCTTACCGTTGTGGAGAGTATTGTCTACCCATAATACCTTTTTTTCAAATAGTTGTCCAGGTTATTTCCAGAGGAACTTTTTGTCCCCAAAATAAAAGACTGGTAGTGATATAGTAAAAACTCACGACTCTTTTATCAGTGAGTCGGTCCGCCGTCAACTGAAGAAGCTTCTAATTTTAATGTGAACGTGGAAGTAGAGATAAGGTGGGGGAGAGACAAGCAAGAAAAGACAAGTTAATTATAAGTATCTATTCTGGGCAGCACTTCTAAACGAAATATCTTTAACTGTTAGAGACAGAGAAAATCCTGGAAAATTGTGTTCAACAGAAATCTGACAAGTTGAGTTATCCTGTAATTAATAATTCAATAGCAGAGACAAGAAGAAGACAGGAAAAGCTTGGTATGGCAAGAAGTCACGTGACACGCGTCTCGGACTTGTGTTACGTGTGTAATCCGCGTTGAATGACAGTTGAAAGTGAACAGTGTTGGAATTAGAAGGAGAGATGTCTGAACGCAACAATGCTAGACAACAGCAGCAGCAGCAGCAGCAACAACGACAACAACAGCGGAAAAGAATATCAAACATTTGAAAATACCAACGAAACAAGCAAGAAGTAAATACTACTTGGAACATTTTCTTTCTGGTCTTTAGAGAATAATCGTCGTTCTATGATCCATTTTGTTGTTGGAGCATTTTTGAAAACGACGTATCTAAGTTGAGGTTTTATTTTTACGTGAATTGATTGTCGCTTGTTATGGCAAAGGCCATGAGATATCAGATTGATATTAAAAGACGTACAAGCTAACAAACACACCCGTCGGCCTTTCTATCATTATTAGCAGTGCCGTGGAAATTCCACATCCCATTTTGTGGGGCACTCAGTAATATCTTGTTACTTCTTTCCTAATTTCTGTCTGTCAAAGGAATCTTTTATTAGCACTTTAATAAAGCAGAAGATAGGCATGTAACTGATTAATTATTATATGTTAATTATTATATGTTACTGCCAGCTCGCCTCCTTATTCTTTTTTTACTCTAAACACAAGGCCTGAAAGTTCTGGGGAGGGGCCAGTCGATTAGATCGATCCCAGTACACAACTGGTACTTAATTTATCTTTTTGTACGCTAGGCACAAGGCCCGAAAATTTGGGGGAAGGGGTCAGTCGATTAGATCAACTCCAGTACGCTACTGGTATTTAATTTATCGACCCCGAAAGTATGAAAGGCAAAGTCGACCTCGGCCGAGTTTGAACTCAGAACGTAAAGACAGACGAAACACCGCTGAGCATTTCACCCGGCGTGCTAACGTTTCTGCCTGATCGCCACCTTATCGATAAACAAAATATTGGCTTCGATAAGGGATTAAAAAACAGGGTTGTTTATAAATCTACCACCTACTCAGACCGTCGCTGAGAGCTGATGTTGGTGTACGGCAATCCCTCGACTATCGCGGGTGTTAGGTTCTAAAACCCCGCGCGATAGGTGAAAATCCGCGAAGTAGAAACAGTACTGCATATTTTTTTAAATTATTTTTATAATTGGTATATATTTATTTTATTATAAATGCAAAACATCACCACAAAGGAATCGTCGTAAGCTTAAATAATAAACGGTGATAAGTGAACCGCGATTTGGCGAAGGATTACTATATACACACGTTTGTCAACAAACGGGACTGTATACACAAATTTGTCAACAAACGGGACAAAACGCGGTGAGAAGCTTGTTCACCGGTTCGAACGTGCATCAATCATATTCGGACCGATAGTGACATTACAACTTTCAATTAAAAATCTTGATTGTGGTACAGTCAGCACCACTGAGATGATTTGATCTCAGAACATAGGTAACAGTAACTAAATAAAGCAAGACATTTTGTCCTAATACATACGTACAAACAAACAAACAAAAAAACATACATACATACATGTTAATGTGTATGTATGTATGTCTTCTATTTTTTAATTATTATAAATCTTCTACTGAGGAGGGGGGGCCGGTTTCCAACAAAGATACAAGCTCCAGCTTTGGGATGTAGTTAACGCAGACAAATACGTATGTATGTATGTATGTATGTATGTATGTATATATGTATGTATGTATGTCATTATCAAATTGAAATACAAGAAAGAAGCGAAGAGCTAAGATGTGAAGTGATAATCTAAGATAAATACATAATAATAATAAGAAAGATAAATACAAAATAATGAAAAAAATATTTACACACAGAAAGCTTAAATCGTTGATGTACATTTGTACATTATTATAGAAATGTCACGTGGGTTGGTTAAACACGTGACATCGTAATGGCTGTTTAGTTGAAGCACAGACATTTCCAAAGACGATACAGAGTGTTTGTGACAAGTCCATTTTCTCAGCATCGGACTAGAATTTACAATTTAGGTCAATAATCACTTGAACCAGAAATCTATTTGAAGTATAATTTCAAATGATCGACCTATCGATCACAATATATCGTAAAATATCGGGAGCCGTTCTTGGATGTGTAGCTGATCATTTCTAGTTGAGACACAGAGCTACAAATTGTAAGGATGGAGTTTGATCAATCTTAAGGCGACGATTCAACAAAGTCATTAGAGCGTGGGACATTACGCTTTGCAATATTTGTTTCGATTCGCTGCGTTCTGAGCTCAAATCCTGCGTACGTCAACTTTGCCTTTCATCCTTTTGAGATCGATAAAAAAGTACCGATTTGTTTACATTTATTGAAGTGTAAGATTGTCGGACGAAATGCCTGGCAGTATTTGTTTCGGCCCTTTGCTTTCTGAGTTCAAATCCTTTTTTGACCTATCTGAGCAGTAAACTTAACTCGTCGCTCGGTTTGATGCCACTACCCGAAACTTGGAGTGACTTTAGTGGTCCATTTTGCTGGAAACATTGAGGACAGGTTTCTGGTTTGAGGATATCTTCTCCTCTCCATCCCTTCTTACCACCGGTCTCGGAGGTCGGGTAAAGGGTCATGAGCATTGCCTTGAGCCCTGCGAGGCGAGGGTGTTGCTGTAGCGCGTATTGCTGACCATTGTACGCAGTAACACCTTTGCAATCATGTCCACGAGATGAGGCTAAACACGCCGTTTGTTTTGGAGTGTATAACCCCTTACTCCCTCCCCTCCCATTTTCTGCTGCTTATCCACCCCTTTTCTTTTTCTTTGTTTCCTTTGTGAAGTAGTATTGTTTTTTTTTTTCGATGATTCGATCATTTATACTTTTAATGTTTTCTTTCCTTCCTGTAAAAATATGTTAATAAAATGTGGTTTTATATCGTCAAAATATGATATAACAATTTAAAAGATATATATATATAAAAGTATTGCTTGTAAAGAATGCCCTTTAGTCCATAGGGGCCAGTCATGGTCCCTACGACTCATACGGCCGGAGCTTAACTCTGCGTCCAAGTTGTTTAAATGAGTGTAATTACAACACTCTCTCCTGGACGGAACGCCTGCTTGTCGCAAAGTTAATTTCCTTGTTATTAGTGGAACTCATTTACAGCTAAGTGAACCGGGGCTACGTGAAATGAAGTGTTTTGCTCAAGAACGCAATGCGCCACCCGATCCAGGAATAGGAACTTCGATCTTACGATTGTGACTTCATCACTCTGATCACTAGGCCTTAAATTTAAAACCTTAAGTAGGCGGATGTTACTGTCAGTGAACGAAGTGTTCTGAATTCAAATCTTAGCAAGAATACTGCTTACACTGGCGATTATCTCTTCTATCTGAAGATTATCGCAAGAAATAGCGTTTCTGATAGGAGAATGAATAATATAGGTTTCAAATTTTGGCACGGAGCCAACAATTCCGAGGATAGGGTAAGTCGATTACATCAATCCCTGTACTCAACTGGTACTTACTTTGTCGTTCCCGAAAGGATGAAAAGCAAAGTCGACCTCGGACGAAATGCCGCTAAACATTTCACCCAACGAGGTAACGATTCTGCCAGCTTGCCGCCATTTTCTTTCCTACTGTAGACACAAGGCTCGAAATTTTGGGGGGAGGGGGCTAGTCGATTAGATCAACCCAGTACGCAACTAGTACTTAATCTATCGACCCCGAAAGGATGAAAAGCAAAGTCGACCTCAGCGGAATCTGAACTCAGAACGTAAAGACAGACGAAACACCGCTAAGCATTTCGCCCGGCCTGCTAACGTTTCTGCCAGATCGCCGCCTTAGTTAATTTATAATATTGTTAATCTAACGTAGCATTATGATTGATATTTGCGAATAGTAATTGCAGTTTGGTGTTCAATAATACGTGCTTAAGTGGTATTTGTAGGAAGATTCTTGTGTTGTCCCGCGGAGTGAAGTAGGAATTAGCCATTCAAGCAACATGTCTGAACGATTTCAGTTGACGGAAGTTGTCTCGGAATACAATGCAAAACTTTTAATCAAAAACGATAACAACATAAAAATACAATGGAGTTATGTCGCCACACGTTCAAGCCGTAGCTTCTGCAAATACTTCTGTAAGTTTGTCCTAAATTCCACGCTCGTAGGTTAATTTGGTGTTTATATATTCTGATATTCTTTTATTTGTTTCAGTCATTTGACTGCAGCCATGTAATTCTCCACTTATGCTCGTGACTGACACACAGATCCTCCAATGCAAAAAAAAAAACAAAAAAAAAACAGCTTCAACACAGTTTCCGTTACCAACTGGTCACTCAACGCGACTCTGATAGAAGACATTTGAACTCGGTGCCGCACTGGGAGATCGATCTTGGAACCACGCTGCGAAGTTTTTAGCTACACCGCCATGCCTACGTTCAAACTGACCATAAAAATGTCTACAGTGGTTTCAGATCCATCCTTCCATATTGCTGGACCAGGAACGGTCATTGAGATATTTGTATATATTCCATTCCGTCTGAATGTTATTACTATTTTATTATTATTTCCTGGAATCTCTTAAGCTTCTATTAATGGTGCTATAAAGTCATACAGAAGCTCCATTCACCTGTTCCTATTGCCATAAACGTCATTGAGTTATATTATGTTGTTTTTACTGCGTAAGTAAGGAAAATACAGCATAAATGCAGCGTCGGATTAGCATAATAGCTGGAGCAGTGAATCCTTCGAGGCCCAACTTAAATGCTTTATTACCGTTTACCGCGAATTCTACTTTTATGAATGGGTGGCTGTTTAAGGTTGATCCAGGACTCTGAAATCTAAAAAAAAATTTTGCTACGAATTTTCTTGAGCCCTAGGAGTCATGAGACCGGTTACCAGTTTCCATGGTGTATAAGCGACCGAGATCACAATATTTTCTTTGAATGGGACACTGATCCATTGCAGGATTCAGCGCCAGGAAATTTGAGTGAAGGAGACTTTATTTTGTTGACACCGAAATATTGAAAGGCAAAGATCACGTCGGTAGGATTTAAACTCAGAATGTTAGGAGCCGCTAAGCATTTTGTCCTATATGCTAATAGTTCTGTCACCTCATCGCATTAAGGTGATTACTGGAATTGCTTAATCATGCATTTCCAATCACCTTAAATGGTAACAGTAAATAACTAAAACTAACTGTATTTTTGGTCGGCTGCTTAACCTCACAGGATATTAGTCGTCTTTCGTAAGATCTAGGATATTTCTCAGCGGAGAGAGTTTCTTACTTGATTCGTTTAAGCAGTCTTATTTACGAGAAATGTAATAATTAGGCCCAGTTATATGACGAGTTTAAAATATTGATTTCAAATTTTGGTACAAGGCCAGTAATTTCTGGGAAGCGGGTAAGTCGACTTCATCGACCCCAGTGCTCAACTGGTCCTTGTTTTATCAACCCCAAAAGGATGAAAGGCAAAGTTGACCACGGCGGATTTTGAACTCGACGAATTTAAAATATTCTTTACTGCTAATGTGTGCAACGCTACTGATTCACAAGCATCAGCCCCATGGCTACATCAAACGGTTCCTTCTCGTCACGTTTAATTCCCAAAAGCTTTATCGTAAAATAACAAAAATTTCCTTGCATGGAGAATAAAATTAATGTCCGAATCACGAACTATACTCCAAGACATTTTCATGGAGGGATTTAGACGAATAGAATTCTATTACACCAAACTGCTTAAATTTACATAAGTGCTTATTATGTTTGTTACTGAACCAGTTGATAGCTGATAAAGTGTCATTGCACAACGTAACAGAAGTCACGTGTTTCATGCAAAAATTACAGAATCTAAAACAGTTTTGCTCACACTACCCATCTCCCCTTTTCACCGATTTTGATCGTCTGCCCTGGAAAGTCAAGTCAGGACGATATATCTAACACGTCAAAGCCGAACGGAAACGTGAAATGTCGCAACACAACTGTCTCTGGTTGAAAACGAGACATATTCGATAAATAAAATGTATTTTAAAATAGAATGTAATTTAAAAAGCCCCAGGAATGGGGTTCCGAAAAAGATTTTCTACCTTTAGATTAAAAAAAAAAAGACGCATATGAACCCACGTACGCACGCACGCACACACGCACACGCACACGCACACACACACATTCTCTCTCTCTCTCTCTCTCT
>NC_068983.1:4795088-4797208 GCF_001194135.2 Octopus bimaculoides | reverse complement strand
CTCTCTATCTCTCTCTCTCGCTCTCTCTCTCTCGCGCTCTCTCTTACTCTCTCTCTCTATATATATATAGACAGACAGACAGACAGACAGACAAATAGATAGATAGATAGATAGATAGATAGATAGATAGACAAGTCACTAACTATTAAAAAATGAGCACGATGAAATTATATAGAGCGAGTAAAAGGAATAGCGTAGGGTCTGGTGTTTTGGTTTATTTATACTCTGTGTTAAAGAGAAGTCTTTGCGCGCGCGCGTGATGGCTTCTCCCGTCGGTTTCGACGTTTTAGGATCTGACAACTTACACTTTTCTTCGTCAGTCACAATGCTTATGTCGAATGTGACATTTGAGTCCCGCCAACGATTTGCAAAGAAGCTCGCAGATGTTGCAGGTATGAGGATCACGGGTCAGTACAGGCGGCATATTTGTAGCCCCTTTTCTCCCTTACCTTGCATCCCTTAGCCTGTTAATGCTGGTTGGAACAAAATCTCTTATACCATTTTAACGCGATGGTCTCCATTTTGTTCGCTCAAAGGTGTTGGGAGCCATATTGACTGCTGAGAGAGTTACTCTTCAGCTTGTCCTTATATCTGAGTTATGGTCGACCAATATTCCTGTGCCCACTATCGAGCTGGCAGTACATGAGGCTTTTGGGTATTCTTTCGTCATTCACATATTTGTGCCAGCTGGAGGAGGTGTCCATTCAATCTAGCAAAAGGGATCTGTACAATTGTATCTGACACAGCTACTTGGGAACTTCGCTTGCAAGAACTCAAAATAACACTCATTGAACGCCAATACCCACCTACACTTATAGAACATGGAATTAAACGTGCCAAGAAATTGGACACAAACACACTAAGGGCAACAAAACAAAACACCACACCTCACTTTAAATCACTCCCATACATATCAACCCACAACCCCAGAAACAATGAAGCATACAACACAATTATACAAACTCTCCCTCTGCTCACTCAAGACCCAAAATTGAACAGCATCCTAAATTCGCACAAACTACTAAAATGCAAAAGACAAGACAAATCATTCAAGAGACTCCTAACAAATGCAAAACCATACTCCATATAAACGATACCAGCAGTAAAAAATGCAGACGACCCAATTGTGGTGCATGCCCATACCTAACTGAAGGCTCGGAACTCACATTCCAGCAAGGACAAAAATTCTCAATTAAGACCAACTTCACATGTGCTTCCCAGAACCATATGTGTGTCCTACCCTGCTCAGGTTGTAGTCACAATTATGTGGGCCAAACGAGCCTCACTTTGAGACGCAGAGCCACGCTACATAAAGAACAGATTCGTTTCCCTCAATACAGGCAGATAGCGCTGAGCGGACACATCGACAGATGCGCAAGCGAAAAAACGCCGAATTTTCATATCTTCCCATTATACCAATGCAAAGATTCGATCTCAGTACAAGAACGCCTAAACAAGGAAAACCTGTTCATACAAAAGTACAGACCACACCTCAATATACAACTTTGACCATTTAAAAAAATTCTACTAAGGAGCCAGTTGTCCCCTTACTACCTGTTGCTTCCCTTGGTTCACTCTCTAAACTCATTCTTATTATTCTTCAAACATCCAAAATGACGAAACTCCTCTCTCACGAGAACGGATTACTGTACAATGTCCCTTGAAAAACTTATTTAAATAGCGAAAACCGGTTGGATTTCATGACATCCATATAATATGTATATATTTATAAAAAGATATTAAACTATATGAAACGAATGCATTTCTCTTCCACTTTTCATATTTTTTACATATATTTTCAACCTATATATCATCATCATCATCATCATCATCGTTTAACGTCCGCTTTCCATGCTAGCATGGGTTGGACGATTTGACTGAGGACTGGTGAAACCGGATGGCAACACCAGGCTCCAGTCTGATTTGGCAGAGTTTCTACAGCTGGATGCCCTTCCTAACGCCAACCACTCAGAGAGTGTAGTGGGTGCTTTTACGTGTCACCCGCACGAAAACGGCCACGCTCGAAATGGTGTCTTTTATGTGCCACCCGCACAAGCCAGTCCAGGGGCACTGGCAACGATCTCGCTCGAAAATCCTACAGGAGCCAGTCAGGCGGTACT
>NC_068983.1:4788129-4790950 GCF_001194135.2 Octopus bimaculoides | reverse complement strand
AATAATAATAATAATAATAATAATAATAATAATAATAATGCCTTTAGTCGAGCAAATCGACCCCAGGACTTATTCTTTGTAAGCCTATCGTTCTCTTTTGCCGAACCGCTAAGTTACGGGGACGAAAACATACCAACAAACGATGGTGGGGGAGAAATACACACACACACACACACACACGCACACACACACACATGCAACAAGCTTCTTTCAGCTTCCGTCTACTAAATCCACTCACAAGGCTTTGGTCGGTCCTGGGCTGTAGTAGAAGACACTCACCCAGGATGTCACGCAGTGAGACTGAACCCGGAACTATGTAGTTGGTAAGCAAGCTACTTGCCACACAGCCACTCCTGCGCCTATACATGTGTGTGTGTGTGTGTGTGTGTGTGTGAGACAGTCCCATGAAGAGAATAACACTACTGCTATTTAGCCCTAGGAAGCAGCAGCGCTTCCTGTCAGCCTTGACACATTTCCTGTGTCCTTATGTTACCGTGACTGGAACAAGAAGCGATGAAAGAACCCATTAGTTTTATACAACATAACCGCCAACACCACCGCCGCCGCAACCCACCACCATCACCGTCATCATCCTCATCAACATCAACCCCTGAACATTACTATTTCGAGTCCTAGGACACACAGGGCCGGTTACCCGGTTTCCTTGGCATATCAACACCAGAGATTACAACATTCTCCTTGAACGGGACACCATTCCGTTGCAGTTTTACTCATTTACAGCTGAGTGAACTGGAGAAACGTGAAATGAAGTGTCTTGCTCAAGAACTCACAACGCACCAACCGGTCCATGAATTGAATGAAACAGCGACCTTGCGATCGTGAGGGCAATAACCTACCACGAGACCACAAAAATTTAAAGAAAGTCTTTAACATCTGAGACTATGCAGGTTCTTGACAAGAAACATTTCTCTGGTCAATGTTGAAATACAAAATGCAGGCAATAAGAGGAACTTAGAGGAATTGTCTGAACACTTAGATCTCGGACAACAGGTCTCGGTAGAATATAAAAGATTTAGTGATTTCTGAAACAACGGAAACACTACAATCTTGGGGCGACTGCCGACATGTTTTTACGACAATTTCTAAATTCTTATAAGCTCGAAACTAATTTTTGTCATATAAATACATTGGGAAGTAAACACAGAAATCTTTCAAATGGCTGATATGGTGACCGGTCATCTGAACCATTCACCTCATTGAGAATTTTATAATCCTTTTATGCTTTATTTTATTCAATTCCACTGCATTAATAACATGCCCTAACCCGATCTTATTTTCTCCCAATTGCTATTTTATATTTTCTCATGACTATTGATTCTGAGTTTGGCGAAGATTTTATGTTTAAAGAAATTGCATATAAAGGCGGCGAGCTGACAGAAACGTTAGCACGCCGGATGAAATACTTAGCGGTATTTCGTCTGTCTTTATGTTCTGAGTTCAAATTCCGCCGAGATCGACTTTGCCTTTCATCCTTTCAGGATCGATAAATTAAGTACCAGTTTCGCACTGGGGTCGATGTAGCCGACTTAATCCCTTTCTCTGTCCTTGTTTGTCTCCTCTATGTTTAGTCCTTTGTGGGCGATAAAGAAATAAGAAATTGCATATGAATCAGTCACTTATCCATTTGTAAATGTAATAAAATAAGATCTACCAAAATTTCATTTGAAAAACATTTGGCGGGACTTTTTTTATGCTTATCTCATTGTCAATATTAGTCACTTCCGGACATGTGGTGAGGTAAATAATCTCTCTCTTGATTCCTAACAATGATCAATGTTAACCTTTGAAAGACACTTTTATAATATTTAATCACTACTAAAAATAGGTTTATTTAATAACTTTTCCATCACGGTAAAGTGGTTAGTATTGACACCTGGGGATCTATGTGGCTATCCGAGGGATCGATAAACACCTGAAATGATTTTGAGCAATCGGTTCTGAATTATTAGCAAACTAAACCCAGATGAGTGCGAGTAATTTAAGACTAAAACTCACTAATTTCCATCGATGCAAAAACTTGTATTCACCAAACAAATATTTCGTATTAAATATTCCGACTGTATCAGTTTAATAGAACCGAATTTTGATTGTTTTTTTTTATCAGTTTCTTTAAGTATTTTCATTAAGTTTTAAAAATTATTTCTTATTAAAAAGCGATAATGACACACAAGTACGAAGGAACTATTGATTTCCAATCAATAAATTATTATTAATTATACTTTTTAATTTTATTTTAGAAGATTACATGATGAGGGTCGATAAGCTATCAACGATTCCATAAAGTGGGGGTCAATGGTATATAAAAGCTGATTGACCCTTACAATCGATAGTTTAAATTATTTGAAATAGGTTATCGTTGATAACAAATTGACTTTAACAATGTACACATCCCATAAACTCTCTTTTGAATTCACGCCGAGATTACCATACTTTTTGAGAGCATTCTCCACAAATGGTTTCCATAGTTTTTAGCAGAAAGATTTGGAAGAATTTGATGCAAGTTCTCCGGTAATTTTCTTTCGTGTAAATAAATTCTTTTGTTCTTTTATTCTTTTACTTGTTTCAGTCATTTGACTGCGACCATGCTGGAGCACCACCTTTAGTCGAGCAAATCGAACTCAGGACTTATTCTTTGTAAGCCTAGTACTTATTCTATCGGTCTCTTATGCTGAACCACTAAGTTACTGGGACGTAAACACACCAGCATCGGTTGTCAAGCTATGTTGGAGGACAAACACGGACACACGCACGCACACACACGCGCACACACGCACGCACACACACACACACACACACACAC
>NC_068983.1:4784111-4787950 GCF_001194135.2 Octopus bimaculoides | reverse complement strand
GGTCGATTAAATAAGTACCAGTTACGCACTGGGGTCGATATAATCGACTTAATCCGTTTGTCTGTCTTTGTTTGTCCCCTCTGTGTGTAGCCCCTTGTGGGTAGTAAAGAAATAACACACACACACACACACACACACATATATGTATATATATATATATATACATACGACGGGCTTCTTTCAGTTTCCGTCTACCAAATCCACTCACAAGGCTTTGGTCGGCCCGAAGCTACAGTAGAAGACACTCGTTCAAGGTGCCACGCAGTAGTACTGATCCCGGAACCATGTGGTTGGTTAGCAAGCCACTCCTGCGCCTATATGATTATGTTACTTTAAAAATTTGCCAGCAAAATCGTATAAAATGACAATATTCCAAAAGAATTACATGTTTATATTGTTATAAATAAAAATTCAAGAAAAAAAAATTAGGGATTGATAGGGACACTACAAGTTTGTAATAGGCTCGACAGATTAAAAAAATTGGGAATCTCTTTTCTACACGGTCGCTTGACTTGCTAGAAACAACACCTAAATTGTTCTCAGATCATATCCTACTATCTTAAAAAAATGAGAGACACTGGATAATATATCCTAGATATACTGTTTGAATGTGAAGGTGAGTGTTTTAGTGGTTAATATATTCGGATCATGAGTTCGATTCTCGGATCGGTCTGTGTGTTGTGTCCTTGAGCAAGATACTCTATTTCACATTGCTCCACTCCACTCAGCTGGCAAAAATTAGTTGTACCTGTAATTCAAAGGGGCCAGCCTTGTCACATTGGGTATGTCACGCTGAATCTTCCGTTAAGGGTGTGTGTATCTGTGGAATACTCAGCAACTTGCGCGTTGATTTCATGAGTAGACTGTTCCGTTGCTCGAATCAACTCAAACGCTCGTCTGACTAAAAAATGAGGTGGTCACAAATGGGACGACATTAACTATTGTTCTGCTAAAGAGCACTGAACGGAGGCTAAATAAGAACAACAACCATTAAGTACCAGTGGTTTATTGAGGTTCTCGGTTAAATTTGTCGATATGGTGGTGGTGGCGGGTCAGCTAGTTCTGTGGAGTAGAGAGAGACCACTGTAGCGGCGACGATAGAAAAGAAAGAGGAGACACGTTATGCCTGTGGGTCAGTGGTTTCAGTGTGTTACAACATTTAGTTTCGTTCCTCGACGTTCCGAGTTCCAATTCTGTTGAAGCTAACTTTACTTTTAATTCCTCGAGTAAATTCGCTTCAGTGGATTCTGTTACTTTCCTTAAAACTGAATATTGATACGATACAGGAATTCATTAACCCCTTCAGCCCGGCTAGTACATATTTGTATCAGTCAAAAATTTTACAACCCAAGTCCTAAAAATTCCCATTCTATGTGATTGCAGTATAGTACGATCCGGTTTTTCTGGTATGTAGCGCCAGACGTATAATCGGAGTGTATGACACTATAATGGCAGCTCAAAAGGCACGCGTGCGTACAAACCCCCCGCCATTACCGACTTGAGAAAATTTATTCAGAAAAATTCCGGGTTGAAAGGGTTAAGTGAGTCAGAATCGGTGGAGCATCAGGCAAAATGACTTGTGATATTTAGTTATGTTAATTAATGTTCTGAGTTCGAATCCTGCTGTGATTCAATTTGTCATTCATCTTTTCGGTGCCGTGGCTGCGTGTTTACACAACTGAGTTCTAGTTCAATCCCACAGCTTGGTACCTTGGGCAAGTACTTTCACTCCCATAGCTTCGAGTCACCAAGAGCCTCGTGAGTGGAATTTGGTAGAATTTGGTGGATAGAAACTGTGCAGAAACCTATTAAAATACTTTTTTCTGTTCTGAGTCGGTCGCCCGGTTTAACATCACCACCTGATCTTTGGATGTTTTTAACAAAATCCATTCTGTTGCAAGCATTCAGGCCATATCTTTTGTCTGAAGATAACTCCATCCATGGCCTCCACCGATGTCTGAGACTCAAAAAACAATCATAGAGTGTCCTTCCTTCTTTAAGTCATTAAAAAATAAGTCCCTGCCAATCAATCACAGGGATCAATATAACTGATCAAACTCCATCCTTACAATTTGTAGCTCTGTGTCTCAACTAGAAATGATCAACTACACACCTAAGAACGGCTCCCGATATTTCACGATACATTGTGATCGATAGGTCGATCATTTGAAATTATACTTCAAATAGATTTCTGGTTCAAGTGATTATTGACCTAAACTGTAAATTCTAGTCCGATGCTGAGAAAATGGACTTGTCACAAACACTCTGTATTGTCTTTGGAAATGTGCTTCAACTAAACAACCATTACGATGTCACGTGTTTATCCAACTGACGTGACGTTTCTTATAATGTACAAATGTACATCAACGATTTAAGCTTTCTGTGTGTAAATCTTTTTTTCATTATTTTGAATTTATCTTTTTTTATTATTTTGTATTTATTTTTCTTCTTATTATTTTGAATTTATCTTAGGTTATCACTTCACATCTTAGCTCATCGTTTGCTTCTTATATTTCAATTTGATGACGGCACACATACAGACATACGTATGTACGTAAGCACGTACGTACGTATGTATGTATGTATGTATGTATGTATGGGGTCATCCCATAAATAATGCGGTTTTTTCAATGGCATGAAGTAAAAGTCGGAGGGGGATGGGATAAACTACCTGCATCAACTTGCTATAAAAGCAGGTAGTAATTTTACTCCGTCCTTATTCTTAGTGCAAGTTTTGAAGAATGCAGTTCGATTTTAACAGTTATTTTTTCAAAGCTATAATGGAAGTGATAAAGGAGCATATTCGGCATATTTTTTGCTTTATGAGTTCAATGAAGGCAACAACGCAACGGAAAGTCCGAGGAATATTAATGCAGTATATGAGAATCGGACAGTAAGCGTAAGAAACTCCAAACTGGAAACTACAGCCTAGGAGACGAGCCTCGTCCTGAAAGACCTGTAGAGCTCGACGAAGACTTCGCAAACCCTGGTGGAACAAAGACGCATCGTAACTGTTGAGGAACTAGCAGAAAAGCCTGGATTTGGTCATTCAACCAGTCGTTCAAGTCAGCGCTAGAAGAAAAACGACCATCTTTGGTTTCAAGACGAAAGGTGTTCTTCCATCAGGATAATGCTCGGCCACATACAGCGAAGATGACATTCCAAAGGCTGGAGCAGTTTGAATGGGAAACGATGCCTCACCCACCATATTCGTCGGACATTGCCCCATTTGATTATAATTCATACTGCAGTCTTCGAAACCATTTGGATGGAAAAAATACGAATTTTGTAGAAGAGATCAGAACAGTACTAGAGGAGTATTTTTCGTCGCGGACAAATGAATTTTGGAATAGAGGTCTTACACATCTACCCGATAAATGTAAGAGCATTGTAGGAAATTAAGGAGAGTATATTTTAGATTAAAAAAGAGGCAGCATCGGCGGGATTTGAACCCACAGTGTAAACAACGGTAATAAAATAACGCAAAACATTTTTGTTTAATGTTCTAATGGAGATTTACATAAACACATACATACGCACATTTACATACATTTACATATTAGATCATCCCGTAGATAATGCGGATTTTTTTTATACTTCTTTTATTTTTCAAAGACAACCGATGCTGGTGTGTGTGTGCTGGTGTTACGTCCCAGTAACTTAGCGGTTCGGCAAAAAAAAAACTGATAGAATAAGTATTAGGCTTACAAAGATTAAGTCCTAGGGTCAATTTGCTCGACTATAGGCGATGCTCCAGCATGGCCGCAGTCAAATGCCTGGAACAAATAAAAGAATAAGAGAATATACATATGTATATATATATATATATATATATATAT
>NC_068983.1:4780078-4782489 GCF_001194135.2 Octopus bimaculoides | reverse complement strand
ATGATAAAAATATTGTTTATAGATATTAAATATGGAATGAAATACTTTTCTTGGAAATGAGAGAGCTGTAAGGAAACCTGAAGATGTAGAATATATGAAAATCAAACCTAAAATGTTCTTTAGATTTGCTAAGCAAACAGAAAAATATTTAATCTCTTTTGATATTAACACATCTGGGCCGGCCCTGTTTTCAAAATTAATTGAATCAAAGATATTTTGATACAAATATCGTAAAAAAAAAAAGCGTTGGATTAATCCATGCCATGTCAGAAGGAATGGTTTCTTTGCTTTATATATTCGCAGATTAAACTGTTGCGTTGGTCGTGGTAATTCGGTAGAAGAGAAAATGTAAGAAATGAGAGGAAGAGCTAAGAGGCTGCATTCGAACACATGAGTTACCCAACAATTAATGTTTTGCGTTTCCAGTTGTATTTTACATATGTACATTGAATAAACTGTACCATAAAAGCATGTGTTATTGTGTATTTGATATTAAAAAATTTAGAATACGTAAGATGGAAATAATGTTTTAGATAATATTGTTATAAGGTAATTGTACAGAGTTATCATATACAGGATAAGGCAAGAAATTATACGGACAGACATAATTACATGTATATATATTGGCATTACAGCAGAAGGTTGTTTACCTTTCGTCGATCATAAGATACAAAGTATGTTATGAAGAAAGTGAGGGCCCTTTTAATGGAACTGAACGGCAGAGTTCCGTGTTGCAGTTGCGGCTGTTTTGTGGTTCAATACTCCAACATTTTATACCTTTGGAACCAATGATATAAGGATTTAAACACCTGTCCAAGATCATAAGAACCTGAAGTAAGTAACAGATCTTGGAGGTTTCAAGGCCTCTTCCTAAAATATTTTCAAAATGAGTTTGATTTTACATAAAAGAGATGGTGTCTGTATTTATCAACGAAACAAATCAAATCACCCATTTTTTGTTCAGATTTTCTTAATTTTTGACTGTCGTGTTATTTGTGATGTTGTGTCCATGGTTTTGCACTTAATAGTTTGTTCCTCACCACCGCTTGACAACCGGTGTTGGTGTGTTCATGTCCCCGTATTTTAGTGTTCGGCAAAAGACACCGATAGAATAAAAGTACCAGGCTTAAAAAAATAAGTACTGGGGTCGATTCCTTCGACTAAAATTCTTCAGTGCGGTGTGTCCCGGCATGGGAAGCAAGTAAAAGATCCCTAACATTTACTCCTTTCTGATATCTAGACTTTCGTCTTACATAGTTTTTCCTTCGATAAATAAACATTTAGTTTCTCAATATTGAGTTACCCAAATGTGCTAAAGTTGTGAAAGCTGCATGAAGAACGGTCGGGCAGAATAAAATTGAAATCTAATTGCGTTTATATTCGGTTTTCAAGATTCTTGATGTGAACTCGTGTGTTGAAACATTTTGGGGTGTATCACGGCAGGATCATGCTGCTCGGGTTCTATTTCATTTCTTCATTATTTATTTGTCAAATGGTTAAGAATTTAGGAGTTCGCTTCCCAACCACAGTACCGTGGTTCAGTTTCACTGCGTAGCAACTTGGTCTTCTTTCAGTTTCCGTCTATCAAATCCACTCAGAAGGTTTTGGTCGGCTCGAAGCTATAGTTGAAAGCACTTGTCCAAGGTGCCACGCAGTGGAACTGAACCCGAAAACATATGGTTGGAAAGAAAACTTCTTACTACGCAGCCACGATTGGAGAATTTATCAGATTGATCAGATAGATTTTTAAGTAAGTATTTCAGGTGTAGTTTGGACACAGATATTGATAGACTGATGACATTTAGTAGTTTAGTACCTCGGTCATTATTTGTAACTTCTGCTGATTAAACAATAATATATTGAAATACTAACAGAAAATTCCTGCGGCCCAAACAATCTGTCACACAGTGGGAATGTGATGGGAGAAGTGTGTGCGATAGAAAGATGCAGGAAGATGGGAAGTTACAAATGAATGCTACTTGCACGTGGACACATAAAGCAGACGACAATCAGGTGTGTGTGTTTGTGTGTGTGTGAAATTTGAAGAAGGCTGTGTGTACATGTGCACGTGCCGTTAACGTTCATTGAATGGGAGTTACAAGAAGACTATTACGAAAAATATTGTTTATCTTCAAGTTTTCAACCAATAAAATATTCCATTTGGGTAGTTTCAATAATTTGTCCCAATTTCTTCGATTTATTTTGTTCAGTTGTGTGTGTGTGTGTGTGTGTGTGTGTGTGTGTGTGTGTGCCTTCAAACTGATGAAAACAGACAAAGCTTCTGAGAAAAACAAAAGAAACGTTAAGATGAAGAAGTAAAGAGCTGTGGAAAATCGCTCCCTGAATGAGGGTATTTCAGCCTCACTGTGGAAAGAGTCAAATACCATCCTACTTTATAAAAAGGCTTATAG
>NC_068983.1:4778506-4779491 GCF_001194135.2 Octopus bimaculoides | reverse complement strand
GTCGTGAGTTCAATACCCAGCGATGCGTTGTGTCCTTGAGCAAGACACTTTATTTCACGTTGCTCCAGTCCACTCAGCTGGCAAAAATGAGTAGTACCTGTATTTCAAAGGGCCAGCCTTGTCGCACTCTGTGTCACGCTGAATCTCTCTTAGAACTACGTTAAGGGTACACGTGTCTGTGGAGTGCCCAGCCACTTGCACGTTAATTTCACGAGCTGTTCCGTCGATCGTATCAACTTGGACCCTCGTCGTCGTAACCGACGTTGTGCTCCTTTATATATATATATATATATGTGTGTGTGTGTGTGTGTGTGTGTGTGTGTGTGTGTGTGTGTGTGTGTGTGTGTGTGTGTGTGTTAATGTTTCATTTCACGTTAAGTTCCAATAAAAGCGATTCTACATTAATTTGAAAGATTACTCAATACTTGCAGAAGAGTAAAGATAATTCATTAGCTAGAATAGTATTGATAGTGATTTCGAAGTTATGGCCAGCTAAGACATCAGTGAACTACTTATACACACACACAAACATATATATGTGTGTGTGTGTGTATAAGGGATAGAAAGGGAGAGAGAGAGAGATGGAATGAGAGAAAAAGGGAAAGAGCGAGAGAGATGGAATGAAGGAAAAGAGAAAGAGAGTGACAGAGAGAAAGAGAGACAGATAGACAGACAGATAAATTGACAATATCAGTGATCATTCCCGATCAATAATCCTGTTCCATTAACCATGGATCAAATACTAAAAACTAACAAAATGGCGGATGTGTATATTTTAATTTCGATTTTTCGGTTTCTCATTTCATTTTCTGTATCAATAGATCGTATCTGTGATTGTCTTTATGATAGACGGAAAATAAAATAAACAGTCTTAGTATTTCTGAATATTATGGATAAAACACATACATACAAACACGCATATATAATATAATATGATATAATATAATATAATATAATATAATATATATATATATATATATATATA
>NC_068983.1:4776575-4777277 GCF_001194135.2 Octopus bimaculoides | reverse complement strand
AAACAAGCAATGTTAATTCTCTAAATGAAGTATTAACAGTAACTGCACGATAAAGTGTAGTATATTGCCACTTAAGTGTGGCTGACCCCTAGGGGTGGATGTTACTGTTGCTTTTAGCTGAAATCCGGATACGTTCGTGCTGCTGGTCGTGGTGAGAGGGATAACTCCCTTGGCAAACAGGACACAGTCGTGTGTCGATAAGCCAGCTGGAGGAGATGTCCTCCTGGGGCTAAAAGCAATTTGGGATTTATGGAGGGTCAAAGTTGGGAACAAAATTAGGACAGTGGAGACATACAAGGAAACCGAACGAAAACAAACATGGAAGATCGTTAGACCAGAATGAGGGTAAAATAGCGAACGCTGGAGAAATAGTTTCTTTGACAAGAGAAAGGATAGAAGAGAGAGATAGTTCCCAACTTTGACCCTCCATAAATCCCAAATTTTATTTTGGTACCTAAGGATATCTGAAGAAGGAATTTTTATATTCAGAAATATATCAGGCTATGGATGATTAGATTACACCAGTTATTAAAGTGCATTGTTGTGCCATTCAAAACACATTATTACGATTTTTGTTACAGTTCCAGTGAAGGATTGGATCTGTAGTCTTCGAATTAGCTTTCTCCTTTTTGGTTTTGAGAAGTCAATTTTCTTAATATTGATAGTTATGCAGTCTCACATATCCCAGGGCCTCAATAATTA
>NC_068983.1:4774532-4776565 GCF_001194135.2 Octopus bimaculoides | reverse complement strand
TTATGCAGTCTCACATATCCCAGGGCCTCAATAATTAGAGGTATAGACCTGAACTTGTAATCTGGATAGAGTAACTGCAGATTTCTGAATAGTTCAACATAGGTGTTCTCATTTTCACTGATCTTCAAGTTTACGATGTTAACATCGTATGCATGTATGTATGTATGTATGTATGTATGTATGTATGTATGTATGTATGTATGTATGTATGTATGTACACACACACATACACACACATGCACGAACACACACACACGCACACACATTAAAATGTCTGTACATATACATATGTATGTACATATCGTTTTTGTTTTTGTTTGCATGTATGTCTATCTATCTATCTATCTATCTATCTATCTATCTATCTATACATTTATATAAATATAACTATGTCTGTACATATGAATATGTGTAAGTGGGTGGGTGGGGTGATAAGGGGAGGAAATCTTGATGCACCGCCGATATTTTCGATTTTCGATTGTCTGTGAACTGTTGTATAAATGTTTACTCTTTAGCTAGACGTTATTGGGCGTCTTCTGAAATAACTATTATGGTCTTCCATAGAAATAAGCTACTGACATTTCTGATGAACGTCCGACTAGTTGTTTGTTTGACACCAGTCTTCTTACGATATTAATATTTAAGCTAGTGTTATTATTTTCCATATGTGTATGGTAGCATTAGACATCATTTTTACCACATTGCGAAATAAGTATTAAATATATTATCATCGTCACGTATTCTTAGACAAAACCAACGAATATAACGCTCACATCTGTGTGTATTTGTGTGCATAATCTCTCTGCATGTGTATAAACACACACGCACATACACACACACACACACACACACACACACACACTGATATATAGAGAAATTGATAGATACATGTATGTATATGTGTGTGTGTGTGTGTGTGTGTGTGTGTGTGTGTGTGTGTATAATATACATGCGTACATACATACACATACACGCACCCACATAATATTTATCTTGTACCCGCTTCAGTCATTAGACCGCGGCCATGCTGGGGTACCGCCTTGAAGAATTTTCAGTGGAACTAATCTACCCTAGTACTTACGTTTTTTTTAAAGAAGGGTACTTATTTTATCGATCTTTTGCCGACCTGCTAGTTTACAGGGACGTGAACGCACCAACACCGGTTGTCAAACGATGATGGGGGACAAACACAGATTCAATGAAACAAAGACACACATGCACACGCACACACACACACACACACGCATACACACACACACACACACACACCACACCACACTCACACAGACACACACACACAGGCACGCACGCACGCACGCACACCACTCAAACACACACGTGCGCACACACACAGAAGCACACACACATACATACGCACACACACACGCACGTACACACACACACACACACATATTGAACAACGAGGGTGAGTGCTCAACACCGCATTGGTGGATAGATATTCTTTATTCGTGAGAGAACGAAACTACCATTGGTTACATGTTGAGATAGATAGCTCTCAGCAATTATTCAAGTCCGCCACAATAGACGTTGATGTTCAACTCGGTCTTGGGTAAAAACACAATAAAATCACGTGAGATCGCACGAGATTTTGGAATAAACAAATAAATATGCACCTTAAAGAGGAGAATTTTATAAATATTAACCTTGGGTTTGAATTTTATAAATAAATATGTGCATGCATACACATAACCATATTTGCATTATGCATATTTAATGTGCACGCTCAGTGGTTCGTATTTGCATATATGTGTGCGCCGGGTTGCGGAGTTTCACTTGTTCTTTTTTATTTTTACATACTGTTGTGCATTCATTGGATTGTATATTTATAAATTTGTGTATATATTCATTCTGTGTATCACTTGGTATCATGCGCATATGCACACATACATGCACACACACATGTACACACGTAGATACATACATACATACATACATACATACATACATACATACATACATACATATATATATATATATATATATATATATATATATATATATATATATATATA
>NC_068983.1:4771313-4773982 GCF_001194135.2 Octopus bimaculoides | reverse complement strand
GCATTGTCCTGATGAAACATCACTCCTTTTCGATTCACTAAAGCAGGTCTTTTTTTCTTTAAAGCTTGGTTCAAATACTCTAATTGCTGACAGTAGACTTGAGCATTGATTGTTGCATTAGGTGGTAACAATTCAAAGTGAATTACTCTTTTGCAATCTCACCAGATAAAGAGAAGAAACTTTTTTCCATGAAGTTCCCTTCTCGGTTGTGGTTGATCTTTTTCTCTTTTACCAAGCCACTGTTTACGACGTTTAACATTTCGATAGATGATCCATTTTTCGTCACCAGTCACAAGTCTATACAAAATGAGAGAAATGAGTTTACGAGAAAGGAGAAGAGAAGATGCCAACTCGGGATTTGCGGTTGCTTTCGCACAATTCATGAGGCATCCATTTTCCAAGTTTAGGAACCTTTCCAAGTTGTTGAAGAGGACGATGGACAGTTGTATGATTTGAACTAAGCTTTATTGCTAATTCTTCAACTAATAATGCAGGATTTTCTTCAAGTAATGCCTCAAAGAGCTTATCATCAAACTCAACTGGACGTCCTGTTCGATCTTCATCTTCAAGGCTGAAATCTCCACTTCTGAATTTTGCAAACGATCTTCTGCAAGTTCTTTCATTCAAGCATTCTTTCCCACAAACTGAGTGTATATTTCGAGTCACTTCGGCTGCAGAGTTTCCTTTTTTGTACTCATAATGTTTTTAAATACAAAAGTTTAGTTCGCTTTAGAAGTTATTCGTGTAATTACGAACACTTATATCTGAGCTGTTGGTCACAAGTAGTTCCAGGTTCTTTTTATTATTTTTATTATTTTGTAAAGCACCGTACCCTTACGTTGTAATAGGCCAGTAGTTTGCATCTTCTGAAATAACTATTATGGTCTTCCATAGAAATAAGCTACTGACATTTCTGATGAACGTCCGACTAGTTGTTTGTTTGACACCAGTCTTCTTACGATATTAATATTTAAGCTAGTGTTATTATTTTCCATATGTGTATGGTAGCATTAGACATCAGTTTTACCACACTGCGAAATAAGTATTAAATATATTATCATCGTCACGTATTCTTAGATAAACCAACGAATATATTGTGTACATACTGATGCACTCAAAAACACCTGCACATATTCACGTATACATGTATTTTATTTACCAATGTATATTATGTGTAAGTATGCATGCATGTGCGTGTATGTTTGTGTGTATGCAACTGTGTGTGTATGTATGTGTAAATGATTATATATATATTTATATTGAAGATTGCATTGAAGGGGTCTATATAAGATATAGGACAACGGGAAAACTGTTCAATCTCAAAAGACTCTGTGCTAAAACGAACGTTCTGCATTCTCACCTCATTGAGTTCCTGTATACAGATAATTTTGACCTGTTGGCACATTCCCAGAAAGATATGCAGCACATGGTGAATGCGATTTCTGCAGCATGTAAAGCATTGGATCTAACAATCAATCTAAAAAAAAACTGTTATAATGTACCAGCCCTCTCCCTCCAAGATGTATGTGGAACCTTTTATAACTGTGAATGGTCAAAGGTTGGAGACTGTGCCTAGATTTATTTATTTAGGAAGTGTTATGTTTCCCTCGGGTGACTCGCAGAGATAACACAACGAGTTATACAGTTTAATTATTACATTTATTGTTCAGGAAGTACGTTGAGCACTGCTGGTCTTGATGATGAAATTTCATACAGAATCAGCAGGGCTAGTAGTGCTTTTGGTAGGCTTGATAGGCGTCTGTAGAAACAACATGATACATTTTCACAATTTAAAGTTAAGGTATATAACACGTGCGGCCATCTTTGCTATATGGGAGTGAGGTATGGGTTGTTTACCGTAGGCATGTAAGGCAACTGGAACGATACTATCAATATTACCTGAGAAAAATTTGAGGGATAAACTGGAAAATGGCCATTAGTAATGAGAGGAGTGGCAGTAGAAGTATAGAGTCAATGATTTTGCAAAGACGTTTGAGGTGGGTGGGGGACATTTTGTAAGGATGAGTGATGAGTGACTGTCCAAGTAGCTATTGTACGGTGAGCTGGATGATGGCAGGAGACCAGCCCATAAGCCTAAACTAAGACTTAAGGATTGCTTTAAAAATGCTCTAATACAGACAGGAATTGCAGCTGGTAACTGGGAGAGGGAGGCACAAGACCGTGAAGGGTGGAGGAAGATAGTGCATGGTGGTTGTTCAAGGTTTGAGAGGGAGAGAGTGAAGTATGAGAGAATTAAGAGGGGGCTTAGAAGTGGGGAACCTGTGGAAAGTGAGTGTTGTTTTTTGTGTGTGTGGTTTGTGAGAGGAGTCGTTTGAATCGTGCAGGCCTGGTGAGCCATCAAATATCTCACAGGAATCGACCCATGATAAACAATGATGTGGCTATTAAAATTCATAGCAGAACGTGTGTAAAATGTGGAAGGGTGTGCCTCTCAGTTGGAGGTCTAAAAAGACATGTTAAGTGAGTGCATATGGTGTCACCTGTTTCTCCTGCCAGCCAGCACAGTTGTCTAGTATGTAATAGAATGTGTAAAAGCTTGGCCAGGCTTAAAAGTCATATAAGGGCATCACATGGCATCAATAATGAATCATTTCAATAAGTCTTTTTGTCAATGACTTCTCTCGTGTAAGGAGGGTGCAGCTATGATA
>NC_068983.1:4770133-4770961 GCF_001194135.2 Octopus bimaculoides | reverse complement strand
ATTAATTCTAGAACATTCCATGGGGAAATATACTTATTTGTTTATCAACAGCTATACAAACACTCTGTTGCTTCTGCTAAATATTAATATATGTAGTGTGTGTGTGTGTGTGTGTATGAGAGAGAGAGTGTGTGTGAATGTGTGCGCGCACGCGCATCTGTCTTCCGCGCGCCGCTTGACAAACGATGTTCGTTTCTTTACATCCTCGTTACTGAACAGTTCGGCCAAAGAGATCGATAGAATAAATACCAGATAAATTTTTTTTAAATAATAAAAAAAACAACAAAACGTAAATACTGAGACCGATTTGTTCAATTAAAAAGCAAAAAACAAAAGAATTCATCGCTGTGCCCCAGCATGGCCGCACTCCATTAACTGAAAGAAGTGCGCGATAAAAGATTCATAAGATTTGTAGACTCAATTCTTTGATCAAAACGCGCATGTCATACTTGACATACCTCTCTCGATCTTAATAAATTTTAAAATATGGTTTTTCTTTTTGATATCTTTTATTCCTAATTCTTTTTTTATTTTTCTTGGTTTCGTTCATTGTTTTAAAGCCAATGTCTTGGAGTAGTTCTTTTAACATTTTTTTTTCCTCATTGATTTCTCCTTATTAATCTCAGTTGTTGTCGTGTTGGAAGACATCACTGTGGAATCATGTATTCTAGATACGAGATAGACAGCGCTATCAAGGTTAGTTGCGTACATCTACTTGTTTTCTCGGTAGACGTACCAAATATACTGACTAGTCTTTTTAATAGAACGTGTTTATGTGACGGCACATACACTTATCTGTAAATGATTACATATATATATATATATATA
>NC_068983.1:4759715-4769460 GCF_001194135.2 Octopus bimaculoides | reverse complement strand
ATATATATATATATATATATATATATATATATACACACACACACAAACATTTACATATGGACTACGTGTTAGTATGTGTGTATATATCGCACACACACACATATGTACAAAGGTGTGTTCGTGTCATCGTCGTCAATGTTGTCATGGCCATCACTACTACCATCATCACATCATCATCATCATCATCATCATCATTCATCGTTACAGACACAGTTATGAGAGGAATGCTCTATGAGGTCGTTCGAGCTACTAGAAATAGCGGTCATATTTTCCTCCAATCAAGGCCAGGCATTAGATGATGTAGTCTCTGTATCACCCGCGTCTAAAAACAGATGGAGATGTCACCACTGGAATGTCATCGCTGACAGATCTAAATCAGACATTACTTGTTATGGTAGCATAATACCGTATCACATGGTATACAGTGTCACGTGGTATGCTGTGACATATGGTATACAATATCACGTGGTATAACCTATCAGGTGATATACAGTGTCACGTGGTATACAGTGTCACATGGTATAAGTGGCAACATGTATTGATACTTGCGGACATATTTGGTAATTTAATGGTTTCGGATTTTTTCTTTAGTTGATACCTCAGGTTCATTTTCCTGAGTACCTTGGGGTATCATGCAGTGAACAAAAAGCAACGGAGATAGGCTGTCACCCTGGAAAATCCCTCTTCTGATATCCAGGGTGCCCAAGCTTTTCCCGTAAAATGTCAGTTCAGTTTTCCATCCCACCATACTCTGAAGAAACACGTTACATTCTTCGCAATTCCAAACAGATCTAAGCACTCGATGATCCACCAATGTGAAATCATATAAGCTTTGCGATAGTCAATCTAGACCATTCCCAGATTTGTTCTCCTTCGTTTACAATCTTGCATTACCATTTTGTCTACCAATAGTTGATCTTTGCTACCTCTGCATCTCCTTTTACAGCCTTTTTTGTTCTCTCAGTAATATATCGTTCTCATCAAGAAACTTATTCAGTTCTTCTGCAATTCCTCCTGACGGTAACTTCCACATTAACGGGAGGCAAGAAATTGGTCTGTAATTGTCGGAGTATTTCATTTTGATGCTTCCTTCAAGCACAACATCGTTCATCCTTTTGTCAACCAGGCTGGGATGTCATCTTCTCCATTGATCAATGAATTAAATTGTTCTGCGATCAATTTATGGCAACTTTTTTTTTTATCCAAAATCCCTGTACACCTTCAAGTCCTGTTGCTTTCCAATTGCTTATCTTTTTTCTCATATTTCTGATACTGTCTTCTGTGAAGTGGACAGCCTCTTGCTGGGAATAAGAAGCTGTTTACCTCAGGCTGCAGAGCCATTCAACTATAGTGTTATGTTGTTCTTGCTTACTCCATATCTTACCCCAGATTTACCCCAGATTTATCTTTCTTGATTTATCTACCCCAGATTTATCTACCCCAGATTTATCTACCCCAGATTTATCTACCCCAGATTTATCTTTCTTGATAAAATCTTTTTTGGTCGGTTCTGACCAATTTGTTTTACCGGTGTTGCTTAATCCGTTGTTCACTCCTAGCTTTGCTTCTTTTGCAATTATGCGCTGCTTCAGTTCTTCAATTGCAACATTCAGGCCTTTTGTATCTACGCCACACTTCTTCCTAACTTTTTCAAATTTCCATTCATTCTTAAGTTCTCCATTTCTTTTTTCCTGACAAGTACTGACACTACACTGTCCAAGGAGTTTATATCTTTATAAATTCTCCTTTTTCACCACGGTTGTTTATTTCCTTTTCTATCCGTCGCTGTTCTGTTCTCAGTAGTTCTCAATCCCATCCATTCCGCCACAGTCGTACTAGAAGCCTTGATAAGATTATTTGTTTGTGAGATGTTCTTTGTTTCAATGTGTCTCAATACATTATTGACTTTTCTCGTCTCTTGATTTTGTCTCCATTCGTTAGCCTTCTTAAAGTCGCACATAAATTCTGTCCCTTCTGTATTTAATAGATCTAAAATTCTGTCTATTATTAATCGATCTTCATTGTTTGAACAGTCACTGATCTCACTTCTTTCACAATTTACGGTAGTATATTCTTGGGAACAACTGTCCATCTCTTCCATTACACCACTTTCGTTATTCGCATGCCCAACGTCACGCGATATCTTTCTTTTAATAGCTCCTAGCTCCAATTATTGTTATCATCATCATTATTATTATTATTATTATTATCACCATCATCTTTCAATTTTATTTCTATTTCTTGCCGAGTGTCTTCCTGACACCTAGAGCAGAGAAACTCACTCTATACATTGGTAGGCCATCAAAATAAACATTCCAGATTGTTCATTTACAAAGTCATGTGATAGAGAAAAGGGGAAAAAAATAAAAGAGTAAACAAATAAAATAAAGTGGGGAAAAGGAAAGAAAATTCACAATGCTCTTCCCAATACATGTGACGTACAAATTAAGACAGTCTTTTGCACTTCCTGCATGGATATTAAGGCAGGGATTATTCTTAAATGATTTTCAGTGTTTTGATCATCCCAAGTGCTCCTACAATCACTGGTATTATAACTGTCTTGAGATGCCACATCTTTTCGATTTCGATTACCAAATCTTTATATTTTCTGAGCTTATCAAATCCTTTTGCCGAGATATTGTCACAGGGTATGCTCATGTCAATCAATAAACAGACTTTATTGTCTTGGTCTTTCACAACAATATTCGGTTTATTTGCCTTGATAGTCCGGGGAAGTCCCAAAGAATCGTTACGTTTTCTCCTTCAGTTACAGCCTCAGGGTGATGTTTGTGCCATTTGTTGGCAGTTTTAATTTTATAATGCCGACACATTATCCAATATAGATTGGCTAACTCTGCCATGTCTTGATTTATACTCTATAGGAGCTAAAGCGTTACACCACAGAAAGGGTAAATGATTTACGGCATAGAAGAATCCACTTTAAACTTCCTAAAATATTTGGGATGCATAATCTCTGCAAAGTAGTAGATATGTTACGCAAGATTAATTTTGAGGATCTCATCAAAGACTTTGCGATTAAAAAATGTAGGAGAAAATTTGAACAAAGTCGAAGTCTTATTGCTAGTTTTGTTTCATTTTGAAACCGTTCTGCACGCATCCATCCATCACCCAGGTATTACTCGCTTGCAGGTTTATATCGAACAGCCGCTGTCAGGTAATGGACGGATCCGGTTATCGCCACCCCTGCACCTGTAGTATGCTATTTTCTACTTTAAATATTCCTGAATGAAAATTCATCTTCTTAATGCCTTTCCGTTAACTTTCAGATTTTTATGAGGAATTCACAAGTTAGTTTAATTTAACATGTCTCTCCTTCACTTGTATTCTCACTCACGTCTATATAAATATAAATATAAAACTTGCAAACCAAGAGACGGACAGGCAGACCTGAGCAGACATGGAGAGTGCGTGTTATTGAAGAGGTCGCGTATGGCAATGAAAGGACTCTGATGAATCTAGCTGATTGTTTGATTGACCAAATGATTAATCATATAATCAGTTAATAAATTGGTTAATTAATTAACCAATTGATAAATATAAAAAAAAAATAAAGTGAAATAGAACCAGTGCGTGTGCTTACTATTTGTATGATGACCCCTCTTGAGAGATGACAAAATCTGTTTCCACCATCGAACACGCATGAAGAATCTTGCAAACCAAATTTTAAAAAGTGCCATTTTCTTGAAAATATTCAAATATTTGGTTTGTTTCGTGCTACTTTCACAAGAATTCAAGACGTATAGCTTGAAAACATTATTTCGTTAGAAATAAGATAGCAGATGTCGTTTGATTAGAGATCAATATTTTATCAAACTTAATCAACTTCAACAAAATATTTGATAAAAGATGTCTGGTGAATCACTGATGCGTTAAAAGCGATGAGTTTCAATACAGTATTACGGTGTGTCTGTAGAATATGTCGCTAGATTTAATGTCGGGAGATTTTACATGTCTGTCACAATGTTGACTAAAATCTGTGGATATCCTCTTTTCTACTCTAGGCACAAGGCCTGAAATTTTGGGGGAAGGAAGCCAGTCGATTATATCGACCCTAGTACGCAACTGGTACTTAATTTATCGACTCCGAAAGGATGAAAAGCAAAGTCGATCTCGGCGGAATTTGAACTCAGAACGTAACGGCAGACGAAGTAAGCATTTCGCCCGGCGTGCTAACGAATCTGCCAGCTCGCCGCCCTAATCTGTGGATATACTGACGCAAGCATGGCTGCGTGCTGAAGAAGTCCGCTTTGCGACCATGTCGCTTCGAGTTCAATCACGCTGCACTTCACATTGGGCTAGTCTTTTCTCCTAAAAGTCTTTGTAAGTGAATTTTATTGGCAGAAACTATGCGTATACATATTGCACATACGTATCTTCGTTTATACTCATTTTTACTTATTTCAGTCATTAGACTCCGGGCATGCTAAAGCACCATGTTGAATAATTTTAGTCGAACCAATTGAGCCCAGCACTTATTTCTTAAAAGCCTGGTACTTATTCTGTCGGTGTGTGTGTGTGTGTGTGTGTGTGTGTGTGTGTGTGTGTGTTTTGTCTCTATCGCTGTTTCGTCTTTATGTTTCCACCACTTGACAACCGGTGTCAGTTTGTTTGCGTCACCGTAATTTAGTAGTTCGGCCAAAATATTAACCAATATAATAAGTATCAGACTTTAAGTAAGGACTGTGGCCAATTTGTTCAACTTCAATCTCTGAAGGCAGTGCCTCAGCATGGCCGCTATCCAATGACTGAAACCAGTGAAAGAGTATAATCTCCACCAGGGATCAGTAAAATGTTCAATATCGATCCTCGGGGAATTTAAGTGACAATCCAAAGGGGCAATAAATGGTTTTGAACCCTAACCCCTTAGCATTCAGCTTATTCTGTCAAATTTAATATTTATTCACATTTTAGAATCAACCATGCATTACCTCATAGCTTTGAGATATGTTTGTTTATTTTTAGAATGACATTGTAGGGTAGATGTGAGAGGCTGAATCCGGCCAGTTTCTGCATAAAATAGGTAGACTCTTTGGGCCTGTTTAAATGCTAAAGGGTTAAGCGAGCTAATCTAGTAGAGTGCCGTAATCTAAGGCTAAAACTCACTAATTCCCAACCAAATATCGATGCAATATTTATTCATCAAACACATATTTCACATCGGATATTCAGACAATACCAATATAACAGAGCTGAATTTTTATTGCTCTTTATCAATTTTGCTAAGTATTTTCATTAAATTTCTTCAAATATTTCTTATTAAAAACCAGTAATGACCCCCAAAAACGAACGAATTATTGTTTTGAAATCGATAATTTTTTTTTAATTGATTATACTTTTTAATTTTACTTTAGAAATTTATATGATGGAGATCGATAAGTCATCAACGATTCCACGGAAGTTTGCTGAGCCCCCTTCTTCAGTATAGTTATGAAGGTAGCTGTTCTGCAGTAATTCTATTGTTTTACAATATACAAATGAAGATGGCTAATGTCATCGAATTCAGATGTGTTTTACTCTTCCTCAATCAATTTTCAATGTTTGTATCAATCGGTGTACGGCAAAAAAAAAAAAAAAAAACCCTCCAGATTCACTAGTCGTGATAAATATTTCAACAGAAAACTAAGGCGTGCTCTGGTTTAATCACTCTGTATAAGTTGGTTGACATCGTCTGTTTGTAAAATGATGCAGTACCGAACGGCTCAATGGAAGTTGTTGATGTTTAACAGAAATAACAAACAGTTGAAGACAGATTCTTGTAATAACTCATCATTGACTCATCGATGCAAGTTCTAACATGCGCAGACGATGACTGTAATAATAGTGGCTGCTCCTTTTGGTCAACATTAAATAAACTCTCAAGATGTCGATAAAACTTCTCAGCTTCTGCATGCAAACAGACAACCCTCAAGAGACCCGTATTTAATTTTAGCCATGTTGATTAAGGATGGTCAGTTGGAATGGCATCTGGTGGCTGTTAATCTTCCAGTTGAGTCAAGGAAATTTATGTTTCCATTGGTGAAAGCCTAGGAACTTCTGGGTCTTCCTCTTGACAGCTTTATTATTCACCGGTTCCCATTCGTTGTATCGGACACTCACAAACTGATGAAGAATCAGATGTTCAGATTCATCGGATGAAGTTGAACGATGACCTTATGCTTCCGTGTCAAAGACAGTTGAAAATTTTCTAGGAAAGAACCGGAGCCCGAATTACAAGGCAATCATAGTTGACTTGGACTCATTCGATGCACAGGGTATCGAAATTTCTTTGAAGATTCACTTTTTTAAGAGTCACTTAGATTTCTTTCCTTTGGACTTGGGCAAGATCAGTGATGTGCATGGTGAAAGATTTCATTGCTATTGAAACAAGAGCGAACAGATCCCCGCATGATGGTAGACTGTTGACGGCCGGTTTCAATCCTCTTCAACTCCGTGCTACTGATCTTGACAGAGAAATCAAAACTATAGCTTTTTTCTAAGTGTACAGTAGAACCTCGCAGTACGAGTGCCCCATTATACGAGTTATTTTCTGTACGAGCCAAGACTCGTGCGAATATTTTTCTTGAAGTACGAGCGGAAACCCGCAGTACGAGCACCAAAATCGTCCCATCTTTAAAGTGATTCAGTTTATAAAACCAGTTTACATATTCCTTCCGTATTCTATTTTTATAATCGTCATTTTACTTGTAACTACACCTCTTCTTGTTTTAAAACCCATAAATAATTATTTTTGAGTGGTTTTGTGGGGCTGTAATGGATTAATTATATTTTAGTTAATTGCAATGGAGAAAATTGATTTGTAAAACGAGTACTGCGAGGTATCACTGTATATTGTTATTTTAACAGTGATTAATTGTAGTTTAGTACATTAATAAATTACATATATTGTTCACAAGATTAGACACTTTTCCTGTATATGTAGGGAGGCGCAATGGCCCAGTGGTTAGGGCAGCGGACTCGTGGTCGTAGGGTCGCGATTTCTATTCCCAGACCGGGCGTTGTGAGTGTTTATTGAGCGAAAATACCTAAAGCTCCACGAGGCTCCGGCAGAGGGTGATGGCGAACCCTGCTGTACTCTTTCACCACAACTTTCTCTCACTCTTTCTTCCTGTTTCTGTTGTACTTGTATTTCAAAGGGCCAGCTTTGTCACACTCTGTGTCACGCTGAATCTCCCCCGAGAACTACGTTAAGGGTACACGTGTCTGTGGAGTGCTCAGCCACTTGCACGTTAATTTCGCAAGCAAGCTGTTCCGTTGATAGGGTCAACTGGAACACTCGTCGTCATAACCAACGAGGTGCCACGAGTATATATAGGATAACTTGTAGATCAAAATGTAAACGTGATGCAGTTAAACGGATTTCATATTCATAAAATTAACTTATATCATTTATAGTAGTGTTCGTTTAAAAAAAAATATGCTGGGTACTTAAAATAAATAAATGAAACCTATTCAGATATTCGTGTGGGTCATTCTCTTCTTCATACAGTCTACGTAATACTGAATACATTAATCCCTCGACTATCGCGGGTGTTACGTGCCCCCCCCCCGCGATAAATGAAAATCCACAAAGTAGAAACAGTACTGTACGGTATATTTTTTTTATTATTTTTATAATTTATATATATATATATATATTTTATAATTTGTATATATTTATTTTGTTTTGAAGCTCAGGACAGACCCGGCTGGCATCATTCCATCTCCACGATGACAGATCGTTTTGAAGCTGAACGACAGAGGAAAGACGAAGAGAAACGACAAGAAAGAAAATGGAGGCTGCAATAACCAAAGACTTCACCACAGATCCCCTGCGAACTTTGCAACAGACGCTTCCATGCAAGAATCGGCCTCATTAGTCATCAGGGGCATAAACACGGCCAGAGGGTAAGAAGTGGTCAAGAAGAAACCAAATAAATTAGCGGACACACGATAAAACACCGTCGATATTTATTTTATTATAAATGCAAAACAATACCATGGAGGAATCGACGTAAGCTTAAATAATAAACCGCGATAGGTGAACCGCGATAGGTGAACCGCGATAGGTGAACCGCGATAGGTGAACCGCGATATGGCGAAGGATTACTGTATTACCAACGAAGGAATAATGATTAAAGCTACACTAAAGTGTATTCTTTCGTAAGAGTAATTAAAGCTGCTATTGTATTTGTATAACTGGCTGGTGATAGAATATTTCTAGAGCCAGTCGTGTAATATATAAGTATATCACATTTTCTATTAACTTATTTAATATACACAAAGTAAGACGGTAGCAGTCCGGTTGTGAGACAGCTGCTTTGACACTTCTAAAACGAAATTAGTTCTTTTTCTTACTTTTTTCGTTTGTATATCATAACAAACAAGATTCTATAAGATATTCAATACTCTTGAAATACTGAAACTGGAGACCTCTACACGGTCGCTCCATTTGCTAGAAATAGAAACCAATTGCGCTCAAATCTCACTTTACAATACTAAAAAGAGGAAATACACATTGATCATGTAGCGGTAAATATACATAAATACAGGGTGGTCACGGATGGAACACCTTTGATCATGGGTCGGTTCAATCAAGACTGAACTGAGCTAAAAGAAAAGCAGGATTGTGTGGTCGGAGGTGCTCTTAAAAGACATGATGGTCATTACTGGAATACTTTTGATCAGGACTGACTTAGGGTTAAACAGCAACCAGCAGATCCAAATACTGCACAACGACTACTGCCACCTCCTGGACCCCACGACACTTTAAGGCAGCTGACCATCGGAGCTGCAACAGTTCGAATACACTTCACCCCTGACCCATCAGAAAGAAAGAGAGTGGGGTGATTGAAATCATCCTCCTAGGCAAGTCCCTTCACATCCCACACTCAACAAAACCCGAGTGGTTCACTCATAACTGCACCACAGGATTTGCAGAAAACTGATTCTTGTAAAACCTCATTCGAAGCATGAATGAAACTTCCGTGCATCGTACATCCCACAAGTTCTTTCGTTTCCACAAACTGCAGCCGATCCTTTTGGTTCTTTTTTCAAAAGGATCTTTAATAACTTTGCAGAAACGTCCTCTTTTCCACTTCTCAAATGTGACTGTTGCGTAAGTAGTACACCCGCGGACGAACCCTCTGCCTTTGTTACTCATTTTGTACCCAACTCCACATTCCCTTCACTCAGCTAATTTCTTCCCAAACTATTCCTCTCCATTCCACCAAACACACATACATGTTTTTAAGTACAGAAGTATTTCCGGGCAAACCACAAGTGTTTCGGCCCTATGTCCTTTCCATTACCTTCAAACGATGCCCCACAGAGTTAGCCCCTATCTTCATCCAACTTTTCAATCTCTCTCTCTCTTTCTCACTAGCTATCTCCCTCTTTCATTCTATTTATCTGTTTATCACAGCCCCCTCCTTTCTGCGTCCAATCCGTTTTAACAACCACCTCGACCAGCGCGTCTTCTCTAACACGGAGATTCTCTAGAATTCTCTCTTCGCTCATGTTTTTGCCCCTGTTACAGTTCAAGAAAAGCATTAACCAATTGGGTCTGACTAATCTTGGATGGCATGTGAAGACAAATATATGTCAACGAAACAAAATATTGAAAACATATAGAAATGTCGGAACTGAACCAGTTAACTACTACAAAATAACTGTTTCCAGACAACAAATACGTATGGATGGTCACTAATAATGATGTGATTATAGATCCTCCATCATTAAATAATTC
>NC_068983.1:4757636-4758989 GCF_001194135.2 Octopus bimaculoides | reverse complement strand
ATCTCCCGTTATTCGTGTTGCATATCTTGGCGAAAAGGACTTTCCTTTTGTCCTTTCTTTCTTCCTCTTAACCTGGGACGTAGCGCTTTTTAGAGGTGTTATGAGCTCACAAGGGTTCATAAAACGTCAAAGAACTCTGTGTGAAAAGAGCGCTGCGTTTTCATAGAAATATAATATTTGAAACAAATCATTGGATTTGTTAGCCAGGAATCGAAACCTTAGCCTAAATTTTTCTACAAGTTTCTTTTCATTGTTCTTGGCATTAGCGCTTGGAAATTTGTGAGGGTCAACCGTGAAACTTAGATAAGTTCTATTATCTAAGTTAATATTCTTGGGTTAAATACAGGTTAACATAGATAAGCTAATTTACTTCCCATTCTTCGGCCTACATTCTGCTTTCTAACATGTATAAATAGCAAAGAACTCAGAATATTGGGGGGGACAATCGTTTTGCCACGCGTCTTTCTATTTTTAACAAACAACCTCTTCCTAACACCCGCAACAGATATAGTTATTACACAAAGGTGCACTCGCTTTGTCATTGTTATTTTCTCTTCGCCAGTGTAAAAACAGCCGACTATTACAACCTTTTGGATATTCACCTTATTGTCGCATTTACAGGAAAACAAAATCTGTTAGAAATAACTTTCTTCTTTCTGTTGTTTTTTATGATGCATATTACACTGTACCATTAAGATGAAATAATTTAACAGCAATATATTCAGTTACATATCTAAACCAGATATAAAATCTATATTTTAAACATATTTTCAAAAAAAAGAAAAAATGACTGGTATCAAAACATGAGTACGACAGTATGTTATCAGTGGGCAAATACATGACTGAATATGTGTTAAGATCCAAAATAATTTCATTATAGAAGCCCTTACCTTCTTTAGAAATTTAACAGAGAGAGCACTGGTCCACGCAAATATCTCTGTGAAGGACATTGTCTTGTAAGTGAGCAGAAATATGACTGATAACGAATCAAGGCTCGATGTAAATCCATCACGTAAGACTTCACCTTTAGTAATTTCCATAAAAATTTAACATCGTAAATTTAACAGGAACCGGTGGAAGCTGTTGTTGGCACTCCGTCGCTTACGACGTCGAGGGTTCCAGCTGATCCGATCAACGGAACAGCCTGCTCGTGAAATTAACGTGCAAGTGGCTGAGCACTCCACAGACACGTGTACCCTTAACGTAGTTCTCGGGGATATTCAGCGTGACACAGTGTGACAAGGCTGACCCTTTGAATTACAGGCACAACAGAAACAGGAAGTAAGAGTGAGAGAAAGTTGTGGTGAAAGAGTACAGCAGGGTTCGCCACCATCCCCTGCCGGAGCCTCGTGG
>NC_068983.1:4756007-4757327 GCF_001194135.2 Octopus bimaculoides | reverse complement strand
AACAAACGATTCTGAAACAATTAACCCTAACCCTAACCCTAACTCTAACCCTAACCCTAACCCTAGGGTTAGGGTTAGGGTTAGAGTTAGGGTTAGGGTTAGAGTTAGGGTTAGGGTTAGGGTTAAAGCAAATTTAAAATGAAAAAAGCAAATAAAACGAAGAATCGTTTGTTTATGTAGTCGGCACTTAATGTATATCGGCTGAATGGACGTCAGTGATTGGTTGAAATTATCGAAATAAGACAATTTTTTACATGAAATAAATTCGAATACAAAAATATTTTTCTGTTCTATAACACAAAATAGATAAGTATACGAAGTTTGAAAGTCTTTCGGTACCAAAAACACTACGTAAAACATTAATGAAAAATGTGGCCCCCGTTTTAAAAAAGATCCGGGTGCATTTCTAAAACTTCATTTGATGAAAGATCGCCGACCCATTAATGTTTAGGAACCACTGCGCGGTGACTAAACTAGAACTTGCAACGACAGACTAATGGAATCTTTTAAAATATGTAATTACAATAATATACAGATTGAGGCTAAAAGTCTCATTAATTGTTTTCTTACTGTAAGGTCCTTTGATTCAGAATGACTGAAATATAATGGCATTCGATATTCTGAAGATTTATGGTTCGCGTGCTTTAATAGAATATTTGTCTCAATTGAAATAATGTGGTTAAGAATTATGGTAAATGGTGTACTTTATACGATGAATTGGTCTGTCATTTTACTGTATTAGTTTCTGGATTTATGAAGAAACAAGAATTCGAGAGAAAAGAGAGAAGGCAAAATGGAAGAGAGAGGAGGAGAGGCAAAATCAAAGTCCTCTCTCTCTCCATTAAAATATTAGATGTCACAAGAAGATAACTGAGCCATAGAAACAGAGAAATAATTTAAGATATTGGTCATTCGAAGAGAATAATTTTTCGAAGAACTTCACAGTTAATTAACTCTTTCGGTTTATTGAGGTTAAGCTAATAAAATGATGCGAAATGGATAGGTTAGCAAATATATTAAACAACGAAGTCGCGAGTTCAAATCCTTTTCGAGCGTTTCGCTATTTTTCACCCCATCTTCATTTTCAGAGACCCCTGAAAGTGAAAGTACAGAGCCTTGTGAGTATATTGGGAAGACGGAAACTGAAAGAAGCCCCCACCCGTATATATATGTGTGTGTGTGTGTGTGTGTGTGTGTGTGTGTGTGTCAGTGTGTGTTTGTGTGCGCGTGTGTGTGTGTGTGTGTTCGTTTCTTTTATATCAAAGTATATTTAAAACAATTTAGTATTTAACTGAAGGATTACTCAAAAAATTTTAGTAA
>NC_068983.1:4753265-4753805 GCF_001194135.2 Octopus bimaculoides | reverse complement strand
TATATATATGTATGTATATATACTATAGCCTCCAGCTGACCATAGCCTTGTGAGTGGATTTCGTACACAGAAACTGAAAGAAGGCTGTCGTATATATGTGTATATTTGTGTGTGCGTGTGTATGTGTATGTATGTGTGTGTGTGTGTGCGCGCGCGTGCGCGCGTGCGCATGTATGTGTGTGTATGTGTCTGTGTTTGTACCCCATCATCGCTTGACAACCGATGTTGCTGTGTTTACGTCCCCGTAACTTAGCGGTTCGGCAATAGACAGCGATAGAATAAGTACTAGGCTTGCAAAGAATAAATCCTGGGATTGATTTGTTCGACTAAAGGTGGTGCTCTAGCATGGCCGCAGTCACATGACTGAAACAAATAAAACAATATGAAAAACTCTACCATTTTTAATCCCGAGTAACGCCATGTATCTCTGCTGGTATTTTATAGAAGTCATTCAACGTAACAAATATAAAAATACTTTTTCCATCCATTTAAAGGAAAAAGAAGTAAAAAATATCTTTAAACATACTTCCGTGCTGTATC
>NC_068983.1:4747740-4753167 GCF_001194135.2 Octopus bimaculoides | reverse complement strand
CTCGGCGAAATTTGAACTTAGAACGTAAAGACATGAAATCCCGCTAAGCATTTCGCCCGGCGTGCTAACGTTTCTTATTTCTTTACTGCCCAGAAGGGGCTACACACAGAGGGAACAAACAAGGATAGACAAACGGATTAAGTCGATTATATCGACCCCAATGAGTAAATGGTACTTTTTTAATCGATCCCGAAACGATGAAAGGCAAAGTCGACCTCGGCGGAATTTGAACTCAGAACGTAGCAGCAGACGAAATACCGCTTAGCATTTCGCCCGGCGTGCTAACGTTCCTGCCAGCTCGCCGCCTTAAGAACAGAGATGAATGCAATGAAGATGGTTATAATTTTTACAGAAAAGTAATTGTGAATTGTATTGTATTAGCAATTAATTGTTCCTTCTATTAACATTTGATACATTTGGGTAGTTCATAGCAACGTGTTGATCACGTCAATTTGGAATGTAATCGCAAAATATATAATGGAGCCAATTAATGAAGAACAACATCATAATGGATGCTTAAAAGCAGCAGGGTTCCCAAATAGATTAAATTTACATCCAGGGGGTAAATGTCATATATCCAAGGATAAATTTCGCCGACGCAAGAAATAAAATTGTTGATTCTAGATTTGTACATATTTGTTTCAATCACAATGTTTTTTAATTCTGAAGCTGAGAAAAAAAATTAATTAAATTGGCGTATTTGGTGAAAAATTCTTTTTGTTTTCAATGCTAACTTTGGATTTAACGATCTGCACAGCACACTTACTCGTTAATTATCGTATTGTTAATGGCGATGATTAAGAACACTGTATTTGGTTCTCGTCTTCGTTCATAATTGGTTTGTAAATAAATGAGCTAACATTGAGATGGGTTAATTTTATTGTTATTTGAATTTAATGATGCATAAAAACAGTGCTGTACTGACGATTCTGCCAAGATGCGAACCATCTTTCTCAGATACCCAGTTTAGAACCACAGCCTAGTTATATTTCCAGAAAAGGCATGACCAGCTCTGAGGACTTAACTATATCGCCATATAAAAGAAATGAACGCTTACGAGAGCGTTTTTCGACCAATCAGTTATCGGCTGGCATATAACAAGTAAAGACGGAAGACTTAAAAGCATAAGTTGTATGAATTCCCACCAAATTGTATTATCGAATGTTCCAGAAGTTTTGCTCAAAGTTATAAAATGCTATAAACAGAACCACCTCAGTCATTACACAACGCTCTGTCGCTCAGGTCTATGAAAGGCGTTCTTCCTTCATGTTTTGCATAACACACTTTGTATATTATATTCAGCAAAAGATAATCAACCTTGTGTTGTAATACCGACATATGTATGTAATGAATATCTTCCTAAATTCTAAGCCAGGATTCGAAACCGAATCTACATTTTCCGCTAGTTCCTTTCCTCTTGTTCCCGGCTTTTGCACTTCGAAATTTATGAGAGACAAATGTCACACTTTGTTAAGTTAACATTCTTGGGTTAAGTAGGGTTCAGGCAGATAAGGAACGGAAAATCCTGTGTCTGACCGGACCTAATTTAGTTAGAAAAAATATAAATACAGAACCATCAATTGGTTCTATCTCTTTGGTCACCTGGTCCCGAGCCGAAGAGCAGCTGTCTCTCTCCTTTCACTAATGAATTGTCATCGTGCGACAATACAACTTTCACCTTGTCTATTTGTCAGTCCAGAGAAACAGACTCTCTCTCTCCCCCTTCTCTCTCTCTCCTTGTTCCACCAGTCTTCTAGCAGTCAACAAAAGATTAATTTAACTACCTACAAAATGGATATCAATACTGCGAATAAGCATTGTAATATAACTTGAAGAAATTGTATCTTACACTGTAGCGATGAAAATAAAGGGCCGTTTCAACCAATTTATAACATTTTTCTTCCTCTCATTTCAATTGCTACATAGCATCGTTATACATACATATCTATAATCATGCAAATATCTTCCCGCATTATTACCTATCCTATTTTGTTGATAATAACTGTGTGCATGTATCACACAAGAGTATTAATCAGAACAATATTTTTGTGAATTCTAAACCTTTAAATATCATTCACATGATAACGCATACGTTTCTTTAATACAGTTTATTCGTTGTACTCATGTGAAATACAACTGTTTCAAATAATACGTTAAAATGCAAAACATTGATTGTAGGTTCTGTCATGTTTTAGAATGCATCCTCTTACCTCCATCTCTTACGTGCTATTTAATTAACACGAACCACCCAGCAGTGTCTTAAATTTCCTTTTAGTAATTTGTTATATTAGAAGTAAAAAGTAAAATATTCCAAGACGTCAGAGAAAATTTAATTTCATGAAGTAGTTGCCGAGAAGCAAAATAAATAAATAAAACAGCCATCGACAGTATACCATTTTACTTCCGTTCTTTAATAGTTCCATTTTGTTGTGAAACGCTTTCACTTTTTGCCCTGGAAACTACCTACATTTGACAAGATAAATTCTATTTTCAAGACGCCTTACAAAAGAAAATGACACCCTTATTTTTCGAATTTTCAGACTGTTTTGCTTCAGCAACGTTAAACTGCAGATTACAAGCCTTTACTAGTTTACAACACAGTCCATAACAAACGTCTGCCAGCAGAGAACGTCATATAATTGTCATTGACGCATGATAGAGGGAGCCACTTGGGTTGCTCCATGTTGCAGTGCCAGATTGCAGTTTTGTTGTATTTCCAAGTTTAAAATACATCATGAATGTTTTCAATTGTATAATATTACTAGAGTGTTATTTCGTCTGTCTTTACGTTCTGAGTTCAAATTCCGCCGAGTTCGACTTTGCCTTTCATCATCCCGGTGGTCGATAAATTAAGTACCAGTTGCGTACTGGATTGATCTAATCGACTGGCCCCTTCCCCAAAAATTTCGAGCCTTGTGCTTAGAGTAGAAAAGAATATTATTAGAGTATTACCCATCATATGATGGATAACTTTAGGAATATACATTTGTCGCCATGGGTAATATCAGGAAATATGGAATACACACATTAATTATTGTTCAACTTTTATCAAATTTCTTGGTGCATTTACAAAATGATGAAATAAATACAAATTCTCAGAAGAAAAAAACTGCACTACCCTGTCATTTCTCCCCCTCCACTCCTCTTCTGCCTCCTTCACCTCAACCTCCCCCTCTTCCTTTTCCCCTCCTTCCCCTCTTTCTCCTCCTCTTGTGCCTCCTTCACTTCTACCCCTCCTCTTCTGCCTCCTTCCCCTTCCTCTTCCTCCGTCCCTGATTCTTTGTCTCTTACTGTGAGTATATGTAGCGTTCTTTTACTACATACCTGCCACCAAGCCTAGTATATGCGCTCGTGCTGCACCTCTTATGTTAATTCTCTCCGTATCTTTCTTCTACTTTCTCTCCCTCTTCTCTCTGTACCATGTCAAGCGTTATAGCAGGGCGCGGCCCTATTGAAAATCTATTTGCTGATAGATTAGGCATGCTTCAAGTGATGTCTGTGACTAGGTTACCAATTGCAGCTGCGGGGAGGGTAAGAGTGTAGCTTTGATAACATCAATACCACGTGACCTTAGTTGACCAATAGAGCTCTAAACGTCTTAAAGCCATCTTGAATTTCTCTCTGACTTTCTACTCGGCGTTAAGGTATGGATGTGGCTTCAGCGCCCATGGAGTTTAAAACATGCGAAACTGAATCAAATCGTTATACACACACACACGCACACACACACACACACACACACACACACACACACACACACACACACACACACACATATATGTGATGGTGGTTGTCAGCTTGTGCAAAGTCTGACCACCTCTTGTGCCTACACTTTAGAACCATCATGGCATCTGATATGGCTTTTTAAACCAGACAATGTATTGAAAAGACAACCACATAGGTTGCACATCAGATTTGGACCACCAAGTGCTGCAGATAAGCTCTGATCTTTGTGGATCTTAAAATGTATTTTGAGGCCTCCGTTAGATTTGCAGACCTTATGGCATTGAAAGGTGTGCACAGACATATAGACAGAGTAGTTGATGGAGGTTCGTTTTCTATAGGTCCGCAAATGAGATTTGAGCCCAGCAAAAGAAAGATATGCTCTGTCACAAACTGTGCACACAAAAAGGTCACTGAGATTCACCTTCTCGATCACAACATCCTTCTTTAAATCTGTGTTGAGTCCCGGATATGTCATCCTGGCCTTCTCAAAAGCTTTCACTCCATTCCATACCTTTGTTTGCCATCCAGCTCGATCCGAAGCAATGGTTTCTATGGCTTTTGGATCCATTCCAAGTGACTTCATGGTAGTCCTTATGCCATCCTTAAACCTCTTTTTAGATTTACACCGATTGCGTTTCCCATCTAGAGATGTGTGCGTGTGTGTGCATGTGTGTGTGTGTGTGTGTGTGTGTGTGTGTGCATGCTTGCGCGTTTCCCATTTTTTACAAGGCCCAGGTCAAGCTGCACTATTTGCCCACATGAAATCCAATACAGGAAAAAGCTCTGAGATGTTTCCCTTCCTTTTGCATCCCTAGTCATTCTCTTACTTTGCTTAAAGGTTAACCAAGCCCTGCCAAACATCTGAGAAAGTTATCTGCGATAGACTAGCGCTCTATCCAGAAGATGGTTTATCTCTCATTCGCTTCACATCAAGAACCTGGAGATATAGGCGCTGGCGTAGTTGTGTGCTAAGAATCTTTCTTCCCAACGACACGGTTCAGGGTTCAGTCCCACTGCGCGGCACCTTGGGCAAGTGTCTTCTACTATAGCCTCGGGCCGACCAAAGCCTTGCGAGTGGATTTGGTAGACGTCGTATAAACAACACATAACAGTACAAATAAATTGATTACAGGTTGAAAAGCTCAAAAATGATAAGATAAAACAAAGGAACCTACATATATGTTTCAGTCCTAGCACCCAGCTGATCAGAATTTCCAAGCATTTGGTCAAGTGCTGAGAAAGGTACCATATTCTAACTATAAGGTGGCAGGACTTCAGGGTTAATATAGAGCTCATGAAAGGATGCATAAAATACTCTATGCATCCTTCAGAAGAAAAATGATTACCTAAGTTCCATGAGCTCTATATTAACCCTGAAGAAGTCTTACTACCATAGAGTTAGAACTAGTAGTATAGCCCGGCGCTGCCCGGGATTAAGCTAGGATTATTAAGTGATCAAGTGCTTTATTTCAAACCAAAATAAGTAACATCGATATCAGATTTGAGCGAAATCCGTTGAAATTGGTTTGGCTGAAAATGGTTTGCTGGCAATTTGATTGGGAAATCCCATAAGGAATCAGTTTATTGGTTATTTCCACTCATTGACTGTTTTTTTTTTTTTAAGTTGCATTAGAGATCCAATAGGAGAAGGTTGATCTGAAGGTTTGCATTGGGGATAGACCGCTGACCACAACATTCAAA
>NC_068983.1:4741430-4747582 GCF_001194135.2 Octopus bimaculoides | reverse complement strand
ATATATATATATATATATATATATATATATATATACATACATATATATATATATACACACACACATATATATATATATATATACACACACACATACATGCATACATACATTTATACATACATACATACATACATACATGCATACAAGCATATATTTATCCGAAAAGTATAGTGTTAAATTTCCATCACGGCTGGTCTTACGAATCGGTTTCGCGTAAAGAATTCTATGGAGTGTGTTAGGTAACAATCTGATTATATAACTCCGACCAGTTGTACTCACCTCCGACCAGTTGTACTCACCTCTGGCAATGACAGCAGTCACCATATCCCCTTCCGTATCGGCTAACTCTGATGAGTATAAAGTTGTATAATCGTATCGTTACCTAACACTCCATTGTATTCTTTATGCGAAACCGATTGGTAAGACCAGCCTTGATAGATATTTAATACCATACATTTCAAATAATATACCCACTCTACTGACAGATATACGAGTGCATCTTTTCCTTGACTTATGGTCTGTTTTGTTGTCGCCTGTTACGTTCTTGTTGCATTAAAAAAAAATTTTTTTTATATATACATATAGCGGCGTACCAACTAACCAAACAACCAATATTTTTTATATCGGCATTTACTAGGTAGATTTTCTTTGTTTTTTCGACGGGTGGATTGGGTGGGGTGGGGTTATGTTAAAACATTTCCATTAAAAAGCGATTATCTCCGTACTTCCCTGCTAATTGACATCGCTTTACCCTTCAAACACGCACACGTGTAGTGGCATTCATTTTAAATATATTTGGGCAACTCCCGTTTTTGTTTTTATACAAATTGTAGGCGCAGCAGTGGTTGTGTGGTAAGAAGTTTCTTTCTCCACCTGATGGTTCTGGGTTCAATCCCACTGTATAGTATACTGGGCAACTGTGTTCTGTAGCCTCAGACCGACCAAAGCTTTGTGGGTGGATATGGTGGACGGAAACTGTAAGAAGCCCGTCGTATGAGCGTCTTATTTCTTTATTGCCCACAAGGGGCTAATCATAGAGGGGACAGACAAGGACAGACAAAGGGATTAAGTTGCTTACAGTGATCCCAGTGCGTGAATGGTACTTAATTTATCGACCCTGAAAGAATGAAAGGCAAAGTCGACCTCGGCGGAATTTGAACTCAGAACGTAAAAACAGACGAAATACCGCTAAGCATATCGCCCGGCGTGCTAACGTTTCTGCCAACACGCCGTCTGTGAGAGGGAGAGACTGAGAGAGTGTGTGGCTTTGTGTCTGTGTTTGTCAATAAAATGAATTCTGTTACACAAGATTATTAAGCAACATTAGAATTGAAAGCAAGGGAGTATAAACTGAAATTGCATCACCTTGAACATGGAGGACATCTAACTTTTATAAATATATACGGAAGCACACACACACACAGGCGCGCACACACGCACACGCACTCACACATACATACACGCATGAACTGAATTGCATATCCAGAAACGTCGAGATCGGTCTTGACTAAAACTTGAGTTTTCTTACTATGCTAGTGACCAGCTTGAATGCTACAAAGGAAAAACTTTAAAATCTCGAAGAAAAACATTATGTACATACATACATACATACATACATACATACATACATACATACATACATACATACACACATACATACATACATACATACATACATACATACATACATACAGCTGCCCAGCGGGTGTTAACATAAAGCTGAAGACCAATGGAAAAGAGAATACCTACGCTGCAGTTACTCTATCCAGATTACAAGTTCAGGTTTATACCTGTAATTATTGGGGGCCCTGGGATATGTAACACTGCCTAAATACCAATCTTGAGAAATTAGGCTTCTCGAAACCAGAAAGGAGAAAGCTGATTCGAAGACTACAGATCCAAACCAACACTGGAACTGTAAAAATCTGTAAAACTTTCCAGTTTATCATTTAAATTTATATGAGCATGTCTAGATATGCAACTATATGCATGGGAATACATACATAAAACATACAAATCTGCACATATCCATCCATCCATCCATACATACATACAAACAAACAAAAATACCCAGTTGTTGATGTTGAAATTCCAATGAAGGAACCTTGGATCTAGGTTAGAAACTGGCTCTTTCTCTATTGGTAAGAAATCTTGAAATAAACTGAATAATGACTGACATACAAAATGGCAGGATATTGTTGCTTGCAGCAGACAAAAAGAATGTATGTTCCGTCATAGAGGTTAGCCGTCCTGCTGATGTGAATATTTGTTTGAAAATCAAAGAGAAAGAAGATAAGTAAGGATAACTGCTTCGAAACCCCCAGCTTCTATATCTAAATTATAAATTCACATTTATACCAATAATAATAATAGACGCTCTTGGTTTCGTGAATAAATGTCTGAATGACAATCTGGAAAAACTAGGGTTTTCAATCTAGAAAAGCTAGAAGAAAAAAAATCAATCAGTTAACACACACATTACAAATATGCAAGACTTTGTCAAGTTTAAAATGTGACATTCTTGTTGTTATCTGCATTTCAACAATAGAGCTTTGTGATCCTGTGGACATGCTAATAAAATGAAAATCGAGCGCGGCATCCATGAATTTCGGAAACATTTTTCGCTTTCAGAATTACCTTAGCAAACAACCTACATCAATGGTTAATTGTCAGAACAATGAATCCTTCAAAAATTCCATCCCTCTCGAAATAAACCACTTCTACTCCTGGATGTAATCAACTTTCTCCCTCCCTCGGAATTGCTGGCCTTGTGCCAAAATTTGAAATCATTATCATTTTTATAAGAAGCCACTGAAGAAGCGTCCACGCGGTTGCCTCCTAGCCTACTAGAAATAACAACTAAATCTCTCTCAACTCATATTCTATTGTTTAAAACATGAGGGAACATAGTTGATAAATAGTTCAAGATACACTGTGTCACAAAATTGCATGACCACTGGTCCAACATTCGATCACCTGTTAGTTTCATTGGAACTGACGTGGAGTTCAACAACAACAACACTAAAATACATTCTTTGCATAGTTTTGACTCGATTGATTTAACGCAGGATTTCTCAGATGAGATCTACGAGAAAAAATCCTGAGGTTTCGCAAAATATGGTATCGTTAAAATAAATTTAATAAAAATTAATCTAAAAAATATGAAATGTGCTATTCCCCATTTTCAAAATAACATTATTTTGACTTTTCTTTCGTGATTAATTTCTATCTTTAAAAGATTTTTTTGTTTAATTTAATGTCTTATTAAAATTAGGGTACCCGGAGTTATCTGTAAATTATAAGGGGTTCCGCGATTCTTTTTTTTTTTTTTTTTTTTTTTTTTTTTTTTTTTTTTTTTTTGTCTTTAAATACTTGCGTTATAGGTTCCATAACAAAATAAGTTTGGCAACCGCTAATTTAAGGTACATTAGTTAATTAAGGCGGCGAAATGTTTAGCGGTATTTCGTCTGTCTTTACGTTCTGAGTTCAAATTCCGCCGAAGTCGACTTTGCCTTTCATCCTTTCAGGGTCGATAAATTAAGTACCAGTTGCGTATTGGAGTCGATCATTCGATTGACCCCTTCCCCCAAAAAATTACGGGCCTTGTGTCTTGAGTAGAAAAGAATAATTAATTAACTATTTGCCTCTGAAGTGATGTGAGCAGGGAGAGGAAGATTTGCGCTGTGACCCTCCCTAGACACAGACACTTTATTACTTTGCAGCTAAAGTTTGAAACAGCTGAAGAAAGATAATTTGGCGAGGCCCTTCACAGGTTTAATCAGATATATACGCAGTGTGATACTATTTTCTTGTGTTTTGTGTTGATGAAAAGAGATAATTGTTCATATTGAATGATGACAAATTAGTTGTAATGACAAGATATCTATTGTGTTTTTCACGACTCAATATTTTTGTTGGAACATTTCGAAACAAATGCGAACTACATGGAGCTACAACTATACAAAAGGCTCTGTAATGTATATCTGTCTCTCCCTCTCGTTCGTCGTCTGTCTAGTCATTGCTTAGAATATGAGACTTCGATTAATTAAAACCTATAATAAACGTTAAGGTGTGAGAGATGGTGAAGACCCATCTCAGCTCAGCTGAGACTTTGACAAATGACAGATCAAAATAAATAAATAAACAAACCAACAGAGAAAAAAAAAACAAGAAAAAAACCCCCAAAACAACAACATTTCTTGCTCTGCGCATCCGGGCCGCGCAGGACAATAGTTTAACAACTTCCGGTAAGGATACACGCTTTCTTAGGATCGGTCGGTGGATGAAGGGAGACTTTGGCCAACACTATGAACAATTCCACCCTGAAAGACTTGAAGAACGGTGAAGATGCTCTAACGGTATGCACCAAATACTGGTTTATTATGAAAATCCCCGTTTCGAGGCGTCTTTAATCCGTTAGATCACCGATTTTGACGCAAGTGTCGGCAAGCTATGTCTATGTATACACACCGCAGCGCTACAAATATATGTATATAGCTACACATACATATATATTTATGTATACACACACACACACACACACACATATATACATAGCTTGCTTCACTCCTCTTTCTGTCTCTCTTTCTCTTACTGTCTTTCTTTCACTCACACATATACACTTTCTCTTGCTATTATTATTATCTCTCTCCCTTTCTCTCTCTCTCTCTCTCTTTCTTTCTCTCTCTCTCTCTCTCTCTCTCTCTGTATATATTGTTTGTTTGTTTCGTCAGGATCGCATCTCGAGGTGTGTCTCTGTCCTTGACGACAATTTTCGAAGTCCTGTCTTTCTTTTACCGTCCAAACTAAACGGTTCTCTGCCGTCGATTGTCACAAAAACACTTCTCGTCTCCTATTTACTACTCGTCTTGTCTTCCAACCTGACTTCCGCCTCTACACCATCACAAACCATTCTCTCTCTACACACACACAAACACTTACATGTTACATACGCACAAACGATTCACATATATAGATAGATAAGATATATATATATATATATATATATATAGTACATACATATATATGTCTGCAGTCACGTATATATATATATATACATATATATATATATATATATATATGTATATATACACACATACAAATATATGTGCATATATGCGTCTGCTAAAGTTCGTGTTTTTTCATTCAACATAGACAAACGTACGCCAAAAACGCAATAATATGATTCCTTAAAGGCACAATGCCACGCACTTTATTTTTAGGAGGTGTAGTCGATTTAAATGACCCCTAGTACTTAACTGGTACCCAGTAATAATTGCTATATTTGCCACATGGCCAGCTTAAACACAAAGCATTTACATATTTAACTAGAAAAATATTTGTGGATAACATACATATATATATATATATTTATGTGCGTGTGTGTGTTTATGGTCATCAATGATTTTTGTGTTTGTCACAAAGAAATTTAATAATAATAGTAATTAAAAATGCTGTCCAGATTTTGGCTTTCATTTTTAAGGCATTGAATCGATTTCCTTAAAGTAATTTAAATGTTCTTGGTATGGTTGTTGTTGTTCTGTTGCAGCTGCTGCTGCTACTACGACTACTACTACTACTACTACTACTACCAATTACTACTACTACCACCACCACCAATTACAACTACTACTACGACTACATTTCTTATTCATTCTGGCTCGCGTTACGGTTCCAATCACAAGCTTCTGTGGTATTAATAATTTGTGTATATTTGTTTATAACTAAACTTGCGTATAATCACGTGTATAATGTGTGTGTGTGTGTATAATGTATGTACATATGTTTGTATGTTTATATATGTGCTTGCATATAAGTATGTGTGTGTACATGCATACGTATCTATATATAAATATATATATAGAGAGAGAGAGCAAGAGAAAGAGAGGTGGTGATGTTGGTGTTTGTGTGTGGTCTGATGCCATGTATGTATAAAATCAACAAAGACCCCTCAATAATCTATATAAATACCTTCTCTTCCATTCCTGTCTACCCATTTCGATAAACATATATCACTATATAAATATATTGTCTCCCATACTGTTTACCCCCAACCAGCTTAATTTCTCGCTGTCTATTGTTGCCACCGACATACACACGGTCGATACATACATACATACATACATACATACATACATATATATATATATATA
>NC_068983.1:4724669-4739669 GCF_001194135.2 Octopus bimaculoides | reverse complement strand
AAGAAGCTCGTCGTATATATATATATATATATATGTGTGTGTGTGTGTGTATACATATATGTATATGTTTGTGTCTGTTTGTCCCCTCACCATCGCTTGACAACTGATGCTGGTGTGTTTATGTCCCCATAACTTAGAGACCCATAGAATAAGTACTAGGCTTACAAAGAATAAGTCCTGGGGGTCGATTAAAGGCGGTGCCTCAGTCAAATGACTGAAACAAGTAAAAGAATATATATATACTCACACGTGTATACACACACACACACACGTTCATAGGTAATATATATGCATGAATGTATGTATATGAGTATGTATGTGCATGTGTATATGTATACGCAAACGAGAAAAAAGTACTCAATACCACAGTAGAATGTGTAGTAGTGTATCTAACCTGATCCAGATTCCCTGATGTGATATCAGTTTTGAGTCAAGGCTGAGTAGCCTCATAAATTAACTATACACACACACATTTTAAGTGAAAAGCGCTCTCGGTATATTATATAGAAATTTTCGGGGGTTACTTGGTGACTTATGAAGTTAGTGTCTATGTGTAATGGCTGTGTAAGTCACCAACTACCTACTTTTCCATGCTAGCATGGCTTGTGCAGATTTTACTGTTAGAAAACAGAATTTCATATACAAGCTATTTCATATACATACTGCGTATATAGTTTGTTAAAGCAGTTAATTTACACTTAATATTAAGGTCAGTGTTATTGTACAAATGATTGCTTCCAAGCCTGTGTTATTGGTACTAAAGTGGTTCCTGAATGAATGGACATGTTGGTAATACTGAATTTTGAAAGAGTTTAATGTCATTCCAATGTATGATTTTAAAACATTAATGTTTACCATAGTGTAGCGAGTAATATTTTAGTTGTGCATCTTTTCTTTTTTAAGAGGCATTCATTAAGCCGATGAGTTTAGCCAAGACTAAATGTTGTAGAATAGAGATATTAATGCAATTTTAATTTGTAATCTTGTAATATTTATGGTGGGGGTGGGAGTAATGTTTTATTTAATAGTTTAAGAAAATTTTTGCTACTAAGGTCAAGGATGTTGATGGAAAGGTGGGTTATACCAAATTATATTTCTATTTTTATTTCTGTCGGGGGTGGGTGATGGATTATCTCTTCTAATACATCTAATTTTATCAGTAAAATCACTACATTTTAGAGCATCATAATACTGTGAGGTGTTGTTAAAAATAGCTTCACTCACTGAGTGGTGGGAAATATGTAAAGATATATTCTTATCAAGACTATCTAAAATATTTTTGGGTTGGTTGGGAAATCTATTAATGTACTGCCATGGTAACATAGTTAACTACCTTAAGATGAAAATTTTCCATTATTTTAAAATTAAACATTTTGGAGCCAGCCAAAATTTCTAAGAATTAGTAGGTCAATGTCTCTATAATAATCTCCAAGAATATAAAGCAATTTAGTATACTAACAACTTTGGATATAATCCTGGAATATCTTTTCAAGATCCTTCATTCCCATTCTTACCTCAAAGGAACACTGGAATTCTTTTAAAGTTCAGATGCTATTATGATAACAACTGATCCCTGCTCTTGATTGGGGAAGGAAGATGAGTTCATCTTCTCCAAATAGCAATCAACAAGCTGTGAACTGATTCATCAAGAGACACACACCCATTTTGTTCTCTGCACACCAATAGTGTAGAAGGAATGTATCTACATTCCTATCATCATTTAACCCACAATCATCCTCATCATCGTTCAACGTCTGTTTTCCATGCTGGTATGGGTTGGACGGTTCGACTGGGGTCTGGGAAGCCAGGAGGCTGCACCAGGCTCCAGTCTGATCTGGCAGTGTTTCTATAGTTTGATGCCCTTCCTAACGCCAACCACTCCAAGAGTGTAGTGGGTGCACAGGGGCCAGAATATCTAAATTTGCTTCAGTTCTTCTGATTTATGCTGTGATGTGCATAAATACCTGTTGATTAGTAATTAGTTTCTAATGGAAGGTGGCAAACTCACAGAACCATTAGCATGCTGACCAGAATGCTTAGCAGCATTTCATTTGTCTTTACATTCAGAGTTCAAATACCGTCGAGGTTGACTTTGCCTTTCATCCTTTCAGGGTCAATAAAATAAGTACCAGTTGTGTACTGGGGTCAATATATTCGACTTACCCCATCCCCTGGAATTTCTGGCCTTGTGCCAAAATTTGAAACCAATATTGATTTATAATGTAGAAATTTGTGAAGATTTCTTATCAAAATTGATAATCTCCATCAAAAGAGGTTCAAAAATCAACAGATGGTAATTTCTTATGTCAGACTTTATGAGAAACAGTAAGGTGGTGGGGGGGCTCCGAAACAGGTCTCAGGGAGTAGCATCCCTGCCTTCCTGAGCCAGTTTTACACCACTTTTCTTAAAAATCATGGTAGAGGCCTTGGTCTCGGGACTACTCATGTCTAGAAACTGAGATTGGGGGTAAGCGAGGACATGCTCCCTGTAGAAAATCCAGCTCCAAAAAAGCCTCATGATAGCAGGAGAGAATGGGCACCAGCCAGCCCAAAGGTTGGGGTGGGCTGCACCTGCTTACCTTGGTTGCTATGGCATTGAGGTAGATCTGGCCACCCCCATTAACGGGGACAAAACTTGGATTTAAAACACTGGATGATGATGAGTGCCAGCATAGAAGGGAACATTAAATGGTGGTGGTGGAGGTGGTGATGATTAAATAATATTCCTCAATTTGGACAGCTTCGTTTATTTCTTTGGTTTCACTCCAATCATAATATTAAATACTTTCTAACCACTGTTGTTTCCTTTGGTTTGCTTCCAAATACATTGTTTCAGGTTCAGTCGCAATGTGTGGCACTTTGGGCAAGTGTTTTCCACCAAATACTAGGCCGACCTAAGCTTCATTAGTGTATTTGGTTGATGGAAACTGAAAGAAGCCCATGTCACCTTGTCTTGTTCGTTGCTTGATTGTTGTAAATAAATGATATTCATTTCCAGTATTCTGTGAAAACATGTCTAGCCATGGGGAAATGTTACCCCCTTGGAAATTGATGAAGGTTTGTGGCTGGAAGAACATCCAGCTGCAAAAAAAAAACTTAGTGAACTCTGTCTGACCCTTGGAAAAGTGGGCATTAAAGTGTTGATGATGCTGGTGATGATATTTACATCTTTGTTTTATGTCAACCCATCCAACTCAAGCAGACATGAGTTAGATGAGTTGTCAGTCTGAATCAGTTCTTATTTGGAGTTACTGCCTCCTAGATTGATCACATGACCACATTTCGCTCATAAGTTACATGTTGGTATGGTTTCTTCAGCTGGATCTTTTTCCTAACACCACCTGCTTTACAGAATGTGTTGGATGTATTATATCATGGCACAAGCACTAGAGAGGTTGTTTTTTCCCCTGTTGAACCAAAGAATCTTCTGCATTCTATATTGTCTCTGTTTGTTCAAGGTAAATGTGACTGAGAAGGGTGTCAAGGAAAGAGTATATGTGTGTCTGTATATCATCATCATCATCATTTAATGTCTGTTTTCCATGTTGGCATGGGTTGGACAGTTTGACCAGTGCTGGCAAGTTGGAGAGCTCCATCAGGATCCAGTCTAATTTGGCATGGTTTCTACAGCTGGATGCCCTTCCTAACACTAACCACTTTACTGAGTGTGATGGGTGCTTGTACTGAGTACACTTTATTGAATTTCTGCCTACACCTTTTCTACATATTGAGCAGTGCCATTCACTTGAAGTAGGTAGACTCCTATCTGTTTTCCTATTTTCTAAAACTTTGGTCTTTGCTAAGTTAACTTGAAGGTCCTTCAATTCCAGGTTTTGCATTCATACCTGGAATTTCTTTTTAATCCTGTTAACATATAATAGTTCCTAGGGGCAGCCAGTTTTGAATTTTTCTGTTATGGCCTGGAGGACAATGATGTATAAGGACTGAGAAGTGAGCCCTGATGAACACCTACCTGTACTCAAAATTTGTCACTGTTCTCATAGTTAAGTCACACCTTACTAACAGCACCCCTGTCCATGACTTGTATGGCTCTCACAAGTCATTTGTTGACCCTTGGCTTTCTTAGAGACCACCATACCATAGAGCAAGGGACTCTATCAAAGGTTTCCTCCAGGTCAGTTAATACCAAATACAATGGTTTGCCCTTAGCTAAATACTTCTGTTGTAGTCCCGACTAAGAAGATCGCATTACTAGTACTTTTCCCTGTCACAAAACCAAACTGAATGTCTTCTAGTCTGATTCTGTTTCTAATTAATTGGACTATAACTCTATATTCATCATCTTTATTGTTTTACATCTGCTTTCCATGATGGCATGGGTTGACATGGCTGGAGTCAGCATTTATAAAGTGTAAAGTTGTGAGGACTCTTTAGTCTGGTGAAGGACATGAGAACCTGTCTAATGAAATGGAAGGAAGTGCATCCAGCCTTAGAAACTGAACCATAAATTAAATGTGGTGTGAGGTTCTCCAACTCAACAAGGCTCAGTTTCTAAACATGGATGCACTTCCTTCCACCAACCATGTGACAGAGTGTACTGGATGTCTTTTTCAATAGCACCAGCACTAGAGGGGTTCTCATGTCCTTCACCAGACTAAAGAATCCTCACAACTTTACACTTTTATTGAGTGTACTGTCTGTGTTTTTATAGTATCAGCAACAGTGAGGTAATCATGTGACTGAAGACACTTCATTACTCGGCATCTCTGCTTGCTCATTAACCTTTTTACAGAATGAGTGGTGTAAACAAAAGTGATTCTAAGAGGGAAGCCCTTCGTTGCAGCAGAATTAATTGCTTTCTGAACTTGTTCTTACTCCAGTTGAGTAAGAGTAACTTTTGCTCTGCCTCCACTGCTGATTAAGCCATCCAGTAACTGAAGCTACTAACTGCACATCTAGGGAGTCTTCGAAGCATTTAAGAGAACCTATTTCCCGTGTGCTCTTAATGGCCCCTGTGCATTTGCCACATACAAAGTCTACTTCCTCTATTAGCCTGCCTGTGATTCCACTACATTTCTTGTGTATCCATAATTCACATTGGATACAGAATTTGGAATTCTTGCACACTCCTTTTCTACATCTTCATTCTACTATTGGCTCAAGGCCAGAAATTTTGTTGGGATGGGGAGCCAGTCGGTTCTGATAATCTCCATACTCAACTGGTGCTGCCTTGTACAATATAACTACCTCTCTGTGAGTCTTTGTGATTTCTACCTGGTGACAGGCCATAGCAAGATGACCGGTAATTCCATGAAAACTGCTGGTTTTTACATACATATATGATGATGGCCATTTCCTTATTCTCGAGTACAGCCATCACTTGAAGCATTTCAGAATCAGTCTCATGTTTGAGCAGCATGGATGTGATTTTTCAGGCCAGCAACTGACCTACACTCTGTGGCACAAATGTCACATACATAATTGCCCCCAATGACAGGAGCCACTTATTGGGTACCATGCACGTTCCTGTGTCATTTCAAGCCTCCAACTGAGAGGCAAACTTTACTGTATTCATAGCATGTTGTTTTGCTGTGCATGGTGTAATCCAAATCAGTTCTCTGTACATGGTTTCTTTTATGAATTTTCACTCCTGTTCTACTGAAGTAGACTCTCCCACATTGCATCTCACCTGACTCTGTTCATCCATATTTTCTACACACCCTTTTCTAGTATCCCTCTTCAACTCTTCATGGTTTCTCTCGCTTCCATCAAATATGGTTTTCCCCCATCTTACCTGATCATTTTTCAGTTTCTTCCCAGTCCGTCTTCATGATGTTAAGCTCTCTCTTCAAGGATGTCTTCATACAATCTTCCAACCTCAGCTCATGTTTATGAGGGGATGTTTTCCATTCCCCAGCTCATCATACACAAGTTGCTTCAGAATATTACAGTTCCCTGTTCTCATTAGGTGACCCACCCATGGCAGCCACTGCTGCAAAATGACTCAATACTTTGACAGTGACTTCTTTCAAGGACCTCAACATCACTCACATACGTTTTCCAACACACACCCCGGGTATGATACAGGTACTGCTAGTGGAAGCACTTCAGCTGTTTCAAATGCTTTCAGTAGGTTACCCACAAATACACCACATGGATGACAGCACACATGGTATATAAATCTTCACTTTAATGTCAGTAGAGATACCATGTTGAGACCACATGTGCTTTTCTGAGTTTCTGAAAACATCACTTGGTGAGTGATTTTTAGAAAGATTTCATTGTCATGGGAGCATGGTATACTAAAAGTGCTTCCAAGACAAACCTTTCTACAACTTGAAGCTTCTGACCATACACTCGGATATCTGGTTGGCACCAGCTGATTTACGGCAATATGCCTCCATACATCTATCACTTATGGCTGGTGACTCTCCTGTGTTCATCCATGCTCTGACATCTTGTTTTTCATCTCACTAGCTGACATTTAACTTTTATATTCACTATAACGGTGTCCACAAGATAATCTGGTAACTGAATTTAGGAGCTTTAAACGTTTTTACGGCCACAGTTTTAATGTTTATTTCTTCTCAATTTAAATGTTCCCATTTGGTGTTCCTATCTAATAAGCACCTTTCATGCGTGGGTCATTGCCAGTGCCACCTGACTGGCTCCCCATGCCGGCGGCATGTAAAAAGCACCATCTGAAAGTGCCAGTGGTTTTGAGGAACAAATACAAAAAAAACACACATATAGAATACGACACAATGACACACACACACACATATACAATGGACTTCTTTTAGTTTCCATTTACGAAATCCACTCACTCACAAGGCTTTGGTCAGCTTGGAGCTATAGCAGAAGACACTTGCCCAAAGCGCCATGCAGTGGGACTGAACATGGTACCATGTGGTTGAGCAGCAAGCTTCTTACCACAGCCAAGCCTGCAGATGTATGTGTGTATGTGTGTGTCTCCTTCATTTCACATCATGTGATAGCCGTAGGTAAGCGTCACATTCAAGCAATGTCATTTATTTCTCATATTCTGCAAAAATATATTTGGCCATGGGGGATTATTACTTTGCTTGGATGCAGGCAAGGGTTGGTGACAGGAAGGGCATTTGGTCGTGGAAAATCTGCCTCAATAAATCCCATGCAGCCCATGGAAACACAGAAAATTGGACAAACAATGATACATACATCCATGCATGCATGTATGTATGTGTGTGTGTGTGTATTCCATTATTCAGTTTATTTTAAGATTTCTTGCCAATAGAAAAAGAACCAGTTTGTAACCTAGATCCAAGGCTCCTTCATTGGAATTTCAACATCAACAACAGGGTATTTTTGTATGTATGTATGTATATGTGCAGATTTGTATGTTTTGCTTTATGTATGTATTCTCATGCATATAGCTGCATATCTAGACATGCTCATATATATTTAAATGATAAACTTCTGGAAAGTTTTACAGATTTTTACAGTTCCAGTGATGGATTGGATCTGTAGTCTTTGAATTAGCTTTCTCCTTTCTGGTTTTGAGAAGCTTAATTTCTCAAGATTGGTATTTAGGCAGTGTGTTACATATCCCAATACCCCAATAATTACAAGTATAGACCTGAACTTGTAATCTGGATAGAGTAACTGCAGATTTCTCAATAGTTCAACATAGGTGTTCTCGTTTTCACTGATCTTCAGCTTTATGTTAACATCCACGGGACAGCTAATTTCCACAACTGTGCACAGTTTCTCTTCTCTATCCCAAATCATTATATCAGGTCTGTTGTGCTTACATTTTATTGGGGTCTTCACTGGGACATTCCACCAGTATTCCTCTTTACTATATGTGGCTATGGCTTCTACCATATTGTGGGTTCTTATTTCTCTGTCCTTGAGATTATCCTTATGTATGTATTTATGCATGCATGTACGCATGTATGTTCACAGAGTGCATTGCTTGTATTAAGCTTTCTGTACTCTGAGTTGAAATCTTGCTGAGGTCAGCTTTGTCTTTCATTGATTGTTCTTTTCTGTCTGTCTCTTTCTTTCTTTCTTTCTTTCTCTCTCTCTCTCCTTCTCTCTCACACACACACCTGCTCATGCACACACTCAAATTGGCTGTCGTTAAGCCTGATTCCATTTGAAGTTGAGATCTCAAGAATGTAAATATATGTGTGTGTGCAGAGAGAGAGAGAAAGGAAGGAAGGGGTTGATAGTAACTTCGAAATTTTACCAGCCGTTGGTTTTATCTAACGAAGCCAACGACGAGCGAAACTTCGAAGTCACTGACAACTCATTTTCCCTGTAAAAATACGTGTGATATTTAAATGTATTAATGATTTGGGTGATCTTCCAATTCAGTGTTAGTTTTTATATTTGTATAATAATATAGAAACGCATATACAAACACATACACACACGTATACAGACACATGCACACACGCGCACATTATACATGTACATCCTGATCAGAGATCGAGTAGACCCTCGCTTAAGGAAGTACTCAATACATTATCGACCTAGAGTCGATATTTATTATTAGCATTAGCTCAAGCGATGCCTTAAACAAAATGGTACATTTGTAAGGCATCGCCTTGTTAATAAAACACACACACACACACATAGGCATTGTGAGTGAGAGAGAGAGAGAGAAATCGATATAGATGTTTATCAATTCGTTTATTTGTTTATTTTGTAAATCAGAGCCTCCAAGAGCCTCTGCATTATTTATTAGTTTTCCTAATTTATCGAAGTTGACGCAGTCGCGCCTGCATGCACAAATATTCTCAGAGATGTGTGTGTGTGTATGTGTATGTGAGTACTTATATATATACGTGTGTTTGTGTGTCCCCGTTCATTTTGGCGTGCTGCTCATTATTTTGTTAATCTTTTCTGCCTTTTTTTTTTTAAATGGACATTATCGAAATAATTAGCTGTTAATTAAAAGCATTTTTCGTCGATGTCTCCTGTTTTTTTTCTGAAAGGGGAAATATCGAGAGCCAGACCCAAATGGTCATTTCCTTCGCCTCTTCTCTTTCTCTGTCGTTGTCTCTTTTAATAGACAGGATTCCATTGTTCGACTTTCTTGGGTTTCTGTAAACCATAAACATCGCCTAAATTCACATTGCGGTAGACGACCTCGTCTTCGAGGTGGTTCATAAACACACACACACACGCACACACAGAGGCATAACTACAGTTTGGTGCCCCGTCCACGATTCTGTTTCTTTATAACTTCCTGAATAATGAGTATTTTTTTTTAACGAAAATGTTCACCTATATGTTTTCAGGAGTGTAGATTAAGATTGTGTTGAGGTTGAGGTTTAAAAATAAATGTTATTTTTCTTAAGGAGTTTTATTTTCTCCACCCATCCTCCATTTAGACTATACTCGTATCTCTTTTCAAAATACAAACTTGTAAATGATATTTTATAGAAATACGTTTGCGAGGGTGTAGATTACGGAATGTTGATGTCTCGGGTACACGTGAATCTGAAAAAAAAGAAAAAAGGTGAAAAATGCTGAAGTTACTGGAACTGGTGGTAATGAAGTCACGGATTGCGGTAGAGAGATCCGAAATTCCTGCAAAAATTTCTTTTTTTTATTTTTCTTCTATTTTTAGATTTTATTAGCATAATCTAATCTACACTCCCGAAAATATATTTCTTTAAAATTCCATCAAAGAATATGAATTTTTCAGAAAATTATGAAGAAACTAAGTCAATGGGGCACCAATCTGTAGTTACGTCTATGTGTGTGTGTGTTTGTGTCTGTGTATGTGTACATACATACATACATACATAAGGAAAAGGTTGATAGTAACTTCGAAAATGCGGCTTAAATGCCATCGTGAGACTGCAACTTGGTGACTACTTCGAAGTTACTAACAATATTCTTATAAATGTATAAATATGGTACTCTACTGAAAAAGTACTGAATGATCTTTAGTTTAATATTCAACAAACAATATATCTATCTATACATATATTATGTGTGTGTGTGTGTGTGAGAGAGCTGGATGCATATTACCAATGTATGTGTTTACATTACATTTGCCTGTTTGTTTGGCAAGCTAATGTCTATATTATATTCATACGTACATACATACATTTATTCATATAAAGTTTTCTTTCATGCAGTCTAGTGGGGGAAAAAACACTTCCTGTTTTTGTCTTTAAAACTTTAAATTGCAGAGTGTGACATACCCCGACCTTAAAACATCGACCTCTGAGCCATTGTTTACGTTATGGTCTCATACACACACAGACACACATATAGACACATCACTCACCCGTATACACACACCTATGAATGTTAAGAGAGGAACGAGAGAGAGAGAGAGAGAGACGGTATAAAATGTTATTGTGTAAACGAATCGAAACTAAGCGAACTCGTTTCAGTGGAAACATTTCACCGAGCATAGAACTGTGTTTATACACACACACACGCACGCACATGCACGCTCACACACATACACACACACAGTTTTGTGGACGCAAATAGGAATATAGAACTCAAAACATGAGTACATGTATATACACTTTGATAAGTGTCGCCGCACGAAACTGTATAATATATTTAGTTTTTGTATCGATATATATTCTAGTCTAATCGTGTTTATCTATCTATCTGTCTGTCTGTCTATCTGTCTATCATATATATATATATATATATATATATATATATATATAGAGAGAGAGAGAGAGAGAGAGAGAGAGAGAGAGGTATACATTTATGTGCATATGTTTGTGTGTGTAAGAACACATAGACACACACACACATCTTCGTATTTCCATACTGGCGTGCCTAAAATTCTTTGCTAAGTGAAGGTATATACCCCGACGTTAAAAACCCTTACAAAAACTAGTTTGGAGTCCCAATTTGATCCCTTATTCTCCATGTTCAAGATTGACGGGAAATTGAAAGGGTGTTTTCGGCTTCTCGTCATCATAGATACCGGGTAGATCGTTTTGGGTATTGTATTATTTTTGGTTCAGATGCACCCAGCTAAGGGGATGTTGTAAAGTATTCTACTCACTATCTCTAACTGATTAAGAATGCTGGTGGAAGCATGAACATCACAGATTCCCTTATCTTTTCTATTTTAATCCGGTGTTTATTAAGGAGAGTGTGGAATAATTTTAATTCGTTAAAAATTAAAATACGTTGAAATATAGAAAATTCGATAAGTTTTAATTTTGACTGGGCCTTGTGAATCTGGTGGTAATTGGAGCAACCATTTTGCTGGGACTTGACCGTCTGACCCCAGATAGATATTGAGTGGGGATACAAACATGAGGTGTTTGCCTCATCTTGGGGGAGTTTAAAGTGAACAACGAATGGTCGAGTATTGTGTCTTTGTGTCGAAATAACGAATAGTTCCTAAGTGGGGGTTCAAACGAGCTGGAGTTACACACACTCTCTCTCTCTCTCTCTATATATATATATATATATATATATATATATATACTGTTGATGGTGTTTAGTTTCTTCTCCCGACGACATGGGTTCGAGTCCCTCTAAAAAAAGGTATAACGTTCCTTGTTTCATCCCTCCTGATGTGATAAAGTTAAGTTACAAGGGAATGTCCAGTTCGATTTAGTTGATTCATATCGGAAGGGAAACAACACCATTAGACAGTTCGTGACTACGTGTGTGTGTGTGTCTGTATGTGTGTGCGCGTGTGCATGCGGTTGTGTATGTGTTGCATTCGTTTATTGTGCACTCTCTCTCTCTCTCTTTCACACACACACACACATCTATATAAGGGAAAAGGCAAAGTCGACGAACTGACAGAATCGTTAACATGTCTTTACGTTGAGTTCAATGGTCGACTTTACCGTTCATCCTCTCGAGGTCGATAAAATAAGTACCAGTTGAACACTGGGGTTGATATAATCTACCAGCTCCCTCCCCCGATATTGCTGCTGGCCATTTGCCAAAATTTGAAACTATTATTAGGGGAGAGGCGGAATGGAGTGTTTGTAAATTCAAATTTTCTTGCCTTTCTGTCCATCCGTCTTAAGTCCCTTGTGTCAGAATAACTCAATTGTCCGTTAAGGGTGTCCCTTGACATTGCTGACCTTTTATCTTCCGACACTCAGCCGAACTATAAATGTTTTGTTTTGAAGTATTTTAATCCTTTATAAATTCTAAACTACTTGAAATTTAATTCAGGTTATTTTTTAATTATAACTTAAATTACTTTTTAATTATTTAAAATTCAATGGTGTTGTGTAGCAATGGTTTCCCGCTCCCAGGGGCAAAGAAACTGTTGGCGTCTCTACCTTAATTAACAACCAAAATTAAATTTTGCGCCCTTTTCACACCTGCGCCGAGAAGAAGGGAAGGGTGGAGGCGGGGCATGACTTCAGATTAAAGTCAGGGATGTCTACCCACCCCCGACTTTATTTCTATATTAACTTTTTTTTTTAAATGAAAATCTTCAAAAATGTTTTCGAGGGTGTTGATAAATTTTTTGGGGAGAAGTTTCAGATCCGTCTTCCCCACCCCGCCCTGATTTCCTTACCATCAAATTTTGTAACTTTAGCATCTCTCTCTCTCTCTCCTCCACCTCTTATCCATGCCTATATTCTCCTGATAACTTGTCCCTTCTTGTTTTCCTTGTGTATCTTCCCCTTTTTTTCTATCTCTCTTGTCTCCCTCACATCTTCTCAAGACAGCTATCTCTGTCCCTCTGTCATACTCTAACTTCTTGCCTGGCAGACAGTCGCTTCTCTTGGCTCTGCTCTCTTTCTCACCTGAGAGGTCTTTTACGTGCAAGCTATTTGGCAACTCCACTGGTACTGGTGCTACGTAAAAAGCAGCCAGTACACTCCTGCCAACAGATGTTCAGTGATGACGACGATGATGATGATGGTGATTGCAAAAATGAGTGCTTTATTTAGAAGAATTTGATTTATAGTGGTAGTATGGGTGAGTGGGGGTCCGCGCCCGGGTGGCACTTTTAAAGGGGCACCACTGTTTGGGTCTGCTGTAGGCAATGTGTGTTTTTTTTTGTGGGGTCCGGGGGGAGCGACAAACGGAAGGGCCGCCCCGGGCGGCACATACTCTAGCTACGCTAGTGGTATGGGGTCATGCGCTGTAACAGCGTGTCACTGCATCAGCCATTTGTTGGTGATTCCCTATTCCTGACAAATGACACTTTTGCACCACTCAAGCAACAACCCTTCGACCCATGGGTCGGTTTGGTGTTGGTAGTCATTGCTGGTGAAGGGGGTTTTTTGAGGTCAAAGTGCAAATCCTAGCTCAACCTTTTTTAATCACATTTTACAACATGCAAAAGAAACGTTGGGTCTATTCTTTGACATGCTGGTCCCCACACAACACAGAATTGGATTTACAGATGAATTATAATCTTACGGTACCCGGCCAGTTCTGTTGTCCTTCGCATTGATGAGCCTAGATTCTGATAAATTCTATAACTAACTCCTCTCGCTATATATACATGTGTGTGTGTGTGTATTCCTCGTCATTCAACATTCATTTTTCCATGTGTCACTCGTTATTCATTAAGGAAGATTTTTCTACAACCGGATATCCTTGTTGCCAATCGTCATTTGTTTACAAGTCCATGCAAGGTAATATTTTCCCATAGCCATAGGTCTTGTTTTTTGTTTGTTTCTTTCACAAAAGACTGGCAACGAAGAGCATCGCTTGTATGACGGTGTTGCTCCTTTACAACCATCATGTGATCTCAAGACAAGGATACACACACACACACACATCGTCCATATTCACTACCCACATACGTATTGGCACTAACTTCGTCTATACTCTCTACCCCTTCATACATATACACATACCCCCACACACACACATACAGACGCCGTCTGTCTTCATTCTTTCACACACACACACACTAATCTGAGACACACAAATATTTTGTCTACAGTTAATCTTTCTCATTCATATAACATGATCATACACACATACTTCTATGGAGCCAACAAAGTGCTAGAAAGAACAGCCAAATTTTCCTCCACACACTGCCATCTAAAATAAAACGGCAAGGCCTTATTGGTTAAGGTAGTCCAAGATATATTGTGCCTGGAACTAAAAGTCGGGATGGTCTCGGCTAGAGTGCCTTTCATTATGGGTTTCTTCGATGAAGGTTTAATGCCGAAGCTAAAATATCAACATGCTTACACTTTCTCTCTCTCTCTCTCTCTCTCACACACACACACACACCCGTCTCAATTCATTATCTCCCTTCCATAAACACCCATAGACACACAAACATGTACAAAACAAACATTCACACACACATACATCATTCGGTCTAATTCCACTATTTCCCATTGATATGTATTAACACACACACACACACACGTCATTCACTGTCGACGATTTAATACTGTAATAGGCGACCATGTGCGTGTATTTGTGTATATGTGTGAGAGAATAGGAGAGAAAGAAAGAGAGATTATGAATACGTAAAAGAGAGAGAAGGACATGGTATAAAAGACAAATGGATGGATGTACATGTATATGTGTGTGTATGATTGTGGTTATGTATGTAGGGAAGTAGATGTGCTTGTATGTGTGTGTGCGTGAGCATGTACGACTGTATGCCTTATTTTCTAAAGCGATTTCCAAACGAAACAGACTTAGAAAGTTTTTAATTAATAAATACTAATTATTCAAAATGAATAACTAATCTAATGAACGGCAACAAGTTTGGATGGATACAGTGTTATATGCAGTGGTGACACCAAAGTCAAGTCTCTCTCTCTCTCGTATATATATATATATATATATATATATATATATAAATTATATGTATTTCTTCTATCTTCATGAATAATAATTCTTCGAATAGAATAAATGGGTTAATAGAAACCAATGTAGCAAAGAACACAAAATAACTTTGGTGTTCCTGTTTTTAAGGCAGGAAGTCCTTGAAATTTTGGGTATTTGAGTATATTTAAAAATTTAAGGAATGGAGAAAACGCATGTAGGAATAAAGTATGCAATTATAACATGCGTTTTCTCCATTCCTTAAATTTTTAAATATAT
>NC_068983.1:4722373-4724391 GCF_001194135.2 Octopus bimaculoides | reverse complement strand
TATATATATATATATATATATATATATATATATATATATGCATTCACACACACACACACACACACACACACAAACACACACACATATATAAAAAGAGGAGGTTGGAAAAAGTTTTTGGTATCATTTAGCCACCATTACACGTGTTTCATTTTCTGATAGGAGTTACAAAATTGTATGTGTTGGAGAAACATGTAGGAAATAGAGAATTAAATGCTTCACATAAATATGACATTTACTTATGGAATTGGAATACTGGAATAAGCAGATGTGCTTGGAATTTTAGTCCTGCCTATACATTGATGTGTGTGTGTGTGTAAAATGGGCTTCTTTTAGTTTCTGTCTGCCAAATTCACTCCCAAGTCAGGGCTATGGTAGAAAACGCTGAAGGTGTTACACAGTAGGACTGAACTTGAGACCATGTGGTTGGCAAGTAAACTTCCTGACCACACAACCATACAAATTAAACAAAATCTCTATTATACCTAAGCAGTGTTGTTTAACTGGTGGTTTTTCCATGTTAGCATGGGTTGGACGGGCTTCTTTCAGTTTCCGTCCACCAAATCCACTCACAAGGCTTTGGTTGGCCTGAGGCTATAGTAGAAGACACTTGCCCAAGATGCCACGCAGTGGGACTGAACCTGGAACCATGCGGTTCGTAAACAAGCTACTTACCACACAGCTACTCCTGCACCCATGTTTGTTTAATTTATATATATGTGTGTGTGTGAATATCACTGGTGGTGGTGCCATGTAAAAAGCACCCTGTACACTCTGTAAAGTGATTCACATTAAGGAGAACATCCAGCTATGGAAACCAAACCAAAATGGACATTGGAACCTGGTACAGCTCCAGGCCTTGCCAGCTCCGGTGTAACCGTCCAACCCATGCCAGCATGGAAAATAGATGTTAAATCATGGTGATGATGATGATGATATGTGTGTGTGTGTGTGTGTGTGTATATATTCAGCTTCCTGTCTGTCTATCTGTCTGTCTGTCTGTCTGTAAAACTGAGTCTGCATCAGTTGTTACTCAGTTTTTTTTCGTTTTTTTTTTTTCGTCTTCTGTTGTTTCAGGTGTGATGTGTGTATGCAATATTGTTTTCCTTTGCATGTATATATACATACATACATATATATATATATATATATATATATATATATATATATACCCTTGCATATGTGTGTGTGTTTGTGGTTGCATGCGCGTGTCCTATATTATTTTTTGTTTTACTTTTATCTGTCTATGCCACTTGAGAAGCGCCACGCATGAAGCTTTTGGCCCTTGAGTCACTTTCTAACTTCTGCTGATTAATAATAAGGAATGGTTGTGTGGTAAGTAGCTTGCTTACCAACCACATGATTTCAGGTTCAGTTCCACTGCGTAGCATCTTGGGCAAGTGTCTTCTACAATAGCATCAGGCCGACCAAAGTCTTGTGAGTGGATTTGATAGACGGAAACTGAAAGAAGCCCGTCATTTGCATATATATATATATTCCACTTGCGAAGACCTGTTGAGGCAAGTGAAATCGAAATCGAGTTAAATTCGACGACTGGCACCCATGCCAACGTTGTCTCCCTCATTGGACACGAAACTCAGCTTGCGAAGACTTATTGGAGCAAGCGAAAGCGAAATTGTGATGGCACCTGTGCCCGCGGCATGTGTAAGGACTTTCGAGCGAGATGGTTGCCAGTGCCCCTGGACTGGCTCTTGTGCGGGTGGCACATAAAATACACCATTTTGAGCGTGGCCGTTGCCAGTACCGCCTGACTGGCCTTCATACTGGTGGCACGTAAAAGCACCCACTACACACTCTGAATGGTTGGCGTTAGGAAGGGCATCCAGCCGTAGAAACTCTGCCAAATCAGATTGGAGCCTGGTGTAGCCATCTGGTTTCACCAGTCCTCAGTCAAATCGTCCAACCCATGCTAGCATGGGTTGGACGATTTGACTGAGGACTGGTGAAACCAGATGGCTACACCAGGCTCCAATCTGATTTGGCAGAGTTTCTACGGCTGG
>NC_068983.1:4720405-4721381 GCF_001194135.2 Octopus bimaculoides | reverse complement strand
TATTTGTCTGCTGCCTCTCTGTACCCAAATAAATCCGTGAGTGTGAAATGTCCGTATGCGTGTGTGTTTGTCAGTGATTTCAAAGCTGGAATTGGTAAAATCTCACATGGAACTGGTGCTTCTTTTTCCATTGGCCAACAACGCTGAAGCATGCGGAGAGAGCGGTAGTGGTGGTGGTGGTGGTGGTGGCGATGTTAGTGAGGTTTAAACGTTGTCAGATGCTAACCTTATGTTTTACTTTTTTATTTTCTTTCTCTCTTCCTTTCTTCTCTCATTCTTCTTTCTTTCTCAATCAGTCAATCAATCAATCACAACGTCCGCGGGGAGAAAGGAAGGATTAGTAAATTGGATGTTGTTATTGTTGTTGGTGGTGGTGGTGGTGACGTTACCTTTATCTCTTCGACTCTTGTTTCATGAAGGAACCCAGTTTTATTGCTCGACCCTGGTTATCCATCCTACCCCTATCTCTTTCCCCACCCACAATTCTTCCCTTCCCCCTCACACTCTGTTTGTTTCTCTCCTCCTCCTCTCTCTCTAATTTATTTTCATTTCTCTTTTCTTTTATCTCCCTCCTTCAATTTCTCTTTCACTCTCCATCCCCCTTCTCATATTCTTTAGCCCATGGTCATTCCTGACCGAACAGGACCAAGATCAAAGGCATTCCCACCGTGGTCTTCCACTCTGTCTCTCTTTTTCCTCTTTGCACACTCTTCTTTGAGCACTGTGCTTCTTTGTCAAAGAGGACATAGAAATTTGGCTCTTATTTTTAGCAGATCAAACACCCACATATCGGCTTCTTTCGTCACCCCCCCCCCACTTCCTAAATGATGAAGAATAACCAAAGACGGCACCAAAATGTTATTCTTTTATTTACATTTTCGCTTCTCTTGTTCGGAATTCTTGAGATTCGCTTTTACTATTTTCCTTCATCACCGTTCATCGTTCCAGAGTTTGTTCAGTAAATACCAGTAAAATA
>NC_068983.1:4718926-4719785 GCF_001194135.2 Octopus bimaculoides | reverse complement strand
TATATATATATATATATATATATATATATGTATGTATGTATGTATATACACACACACACGTATGTGAGATTGCGTTTAGGTGTGTATAAATGTGTGCATGTATATGTGTGTGATTCTGTAAATGCTTGTTTGGATAATTGTATTTATGATATATATGTATGTACACACGTAATTTTCTCTTGTGTGTGTACAGATGTATATATATATATGTGTGTGTGTGTGTATGAATGTGCAGATGTACGTATATATATATATGCATGTATATATTATGTATATGTACATACACAGCAACACCAGCATTAATTTCCTTCTCTATTTGTAAACATTCGTGTGCGGATGTATATATATGTCTATACACAAGGTGTCTCTATTTTCCTCTTGAGTATGTAAACACACTTTTACTGATGTATATTTGCATGTACGCAAGCCACGACTAGTTTCCTCTGGTGTGTATAAACACGTTCGTGCGGATGTATATAAATAAGCAGGCATTACAAGTCTCGTCTCGCTCTTCTGTGTGTATATGACCACACATACACACACACACACACACACGCATGTAGATCCAATTTGTGGTATATGGCTTTCGATTGAAGACCACAAACTATAAATGGAAAATAGTTATTGTAAGCAGTCGGTATTAATATATATGAAGAAAATGGAATTTCACAGTTTTAATTTTTCAGAATCATATATCCGTAATATTTAAACATCTAATTGAATTTTGGTAAATTTTCAGATTAACACCCGCACGATTTTCACTAGGGGGTTAGGGCTAGGTTTTAGGGTCAGGGTTAGGGAATTCCGTCCCTAACCCTAATCCTAACACCCTAGTGAAAATCGTGCGGGTGTTAATCAG
>NC_068983.1:4717298-4718475 GCF_001194135.2 Octopus bimaculoides | reverse complement strand
ATGTGCGTGCGCGCGGAGAGTGATATTCATTGTCAGTAGTAGTATCGTTGCATTGCTGAAAACTGGGTCTTTTGATCCACTTGTGGCAACATTCTTGGACAGTAACCACTGTTCTTTGCCTTTTCCTCTTCTCCCTAATTGCAGTTGGAGCGGCCCAGGAAGTGAAAACGACAGTTGAAGTTGGGTCGGGTGTGAGAATATGAATGAAGAACGAGAGGTGGCTTATCTGTTCACCAATCAAGGTGTGTGTTAAACACACACACACACACACACACACACACACACACACGCACGTTTGTGATGTTGAACGTACTTCAGAGTAGATTCAACTTCATCATGAACCAAAAAACCCAGGCTCTGCACAGTTGCTCAGATTGCTAAAAACAGCAGCTGAACCCTTTCTCGAATTATACCCTACTATCACAAAGAAGTATACAAAAGAGAGGATGGTCACAGTCGGAATACCCCCGATCATATGTTCCACTGACTCACTTATGGCCTGGGGCTAAACAACTAAGCTCATTAACTGCATCAGCCGGGTTGGTGGTCTTGTTATCTCTATTCTAGCTTTTGGTGGAGTAGAAGAGGTTAGAAAGGGTCAAGTGGTGAAGACATTATTTCGGCCGAGCTAAAGGCATCTGGAAAATATTAAACTGCGGTCAGAGAAAAACTATTGTTCCACCGTGGGAAAAGTTCTGTCGCAGTGTTAATTTAAATTTAGCTATAGTGGATCGAATCCACTTCATGCTTGCAAGATCCACTACACATATATATATACCAGCGTAGGAGGTGTCAGCGATGATAGTAGGGGGCATCGACGAACCTCATTGACATCTTTAACATAAAGAAAAACAAAGCCAGGCAGCAAGCCTTAAAAATAATCTCGGGATTTTACAAAACCTGTCGTTTTCCAGCAAGAAGGAAATGGAAGTTGTGATGTTCATGTGTTTCTCAAAGTGTCAATGGAATGTTGGTTGGCAGTGAAACTAAAGGGAGACAACTAGAGGTAGAATTACAAGCTAGCTTGGAAACACTGCTGGGAACTTTCTGTTTTGTGGTACTTCTCATGGCGTATTGTGTGAGTGTATATATACTAGAAGTTCCCAAATTTTTCATTATCAGGGACCCCTTTTATTTAAATGAGTTTTCCCACGGACCTCTTTTAGTATGCTTATCC
>NC_068983.1:4707575-4717187 GCF_001194135.2 Octopus bimaculoides | reverse complement strand
ATATATATATATATATATATATATATAAGGATAAGCATTAGGAAGTGTATGTGGCCATAGAAACCATTGCAAGACAGATGCTGGAGCATGATGCGGTCTTCATAGCCAGCAGATCCAACTCGTGGAACAAGGACATCAAATGATGATAATACACATATTTTAACATAAATTAACTTGTCTAATTCGAAGATGTTGCTTGTATTTTTTAGACTGCTGTTGGTGATGTGACAGCTGACCTGATCGATGAAGTAACATTGGGAGTGTGTTTTGAAGTGCACCGGTCAGCAAAAATTGGAACCTTATTTTTAGGGGATACAGATCCATGGTAAGTAAATTTGGGTTTCTTTCTTTCTTATTCGGGGGATATTTTTGAGGTGTTTACTGCATCTAGACTCCATAAACAGTGAGAATGTATCAAAAGTAAAGGATTAGAACAGTTTCTAATCCTTTACTTTAAATAGACAGACAAACCCAACTCAGGGTCAACCATTATCTAATAATTGTGTTGGTGGAGTAAAGATTGTTTGTCAGCATAACATGGCAGTCCTGGTTTTGGACGAATGTTGCTGTAATTTAGCCCCAGGAGACATCACCTCCAGCTGGCTATATGACATGATCTGTGGCTAAATTACAGCAACATTCGTCCTAAACCAGGACTGCCATGTTATTTTGGCAAACAATCTTTACTCCAAAGTACTGTTACTTAATATCTCTCGTTGTGAGATTTAGAAATAGTAATTTTCTAATTGTGTTGGTATTTAGAAATTCTGGGTTAGTGTCCAGAGTTTTGTATAATGATTAGGAGCGATGGGGCAGCACTGTGTATATAGATCTACCCTGGTGGTATAACAGGGTGGAAGTCTGGGCTTGGCAGCCTTAGAAGGTAGCTTGACTAAGAGAAGAGCAACTCTGAACATTAAGCCTCACTTCCTGTGAGTGCTTGTGAAGAGACAAATGCTAACAGAATCAACCCTAATAATAAAGAGATCATGAAAACACAACAAATGGGTGCAGCAAATAGTGGTGGTTGTGTTTGAGGCCTTCACTGAGAGACAGGCACAGCCACCACTTGTCTGGGATTTCAACTACAACCATCACTCATCCATTGAGTTGTAGCTGTGGTCCCAGCTCAGTATGACCATTAGCAGTAGAATCCATCAAGTGTTGTATGTGGGTCTAAATCTTGTCATTGGCCTGCACAGTCCAATGGGAAACCATATTGTTCTACTGTTACTAGTCATCCAGCTTCAGTTGTTGACACTATGAAGTTCCACAACTCTCATAGTGTTTTCAAGTAATTAAAGTCAGTTGATGAATCGCCATTTCTATCAACTGGCAGTAACTGGATTAGTTGACCCTAGACTGACCGTCAGTGTTTACTGCCAGTACCAGTGGACTAACTGGGGTTGATGTAATAACCAACTTGTGGCCTCATTCTTCTGTTAGAAATAATTATGTTCCCCATGTGCCGGTGGCACATAAAAAGCACCCACTACACTCTAGGAGTGGTTGGCGTTAGGAAGGGCATCCAACTGTAGAAACATTTCCAGATCAGATTGGAGTCTGGTGCAGCCTTCTGGCTTTCCAGACTCCGGTTGAACCATCCAACCCATGCTAGCATGGAAAACAGACGTTAAATGATGATGATGACTAAATGTGAATATGTGTATGTCTTGCAGAAAAAAATTGAAATATTCTCTAAATGCTTAATTACCATTTGTTTCTTTTATTTTCAGGTCTCATAAAGAACATGGTAAGTTAGAAAAGTCGTGTGTCAGTGTTTCATATTGAAAATTATATTAAATATATTTGTATTTAAGTGTGGCTGTGTGGTAAAAAGTTTTTATCCCAACCCCATGGTTTTGGGTTCAGTCCCACAGCATGGCACCTTGCGCAAGTGTCTTCTGCTATAGCCTCAAGTTAACTAAAGGTTTGTGAGTGGATCTGGTTGATGGAAATCAAAAGAAGCCTGTTGTATATACTTACACACACACACTCACACACACACACACACACACATGTATGTGTGTTACTGTCATCTTGTCTTGAGATTGCATGAAAGTTGTAAGTGAGTATCACCACCATGCAAGTGGTGTCATTCATTTCTGATTTTTTTGTGGAAACCTGTCCAGCCATAGGGAAATATAATCCTACTTAGAAACAGTGAGTGTTGGTGACAGGAAGGGCATTCCACTATAGGAAATCTGTCTCAACAAATTCATCTGACCCATGTAAGCATGGAAAAGTGGATGACAAAGCAATAATTATGGATAATGGTATTTAAAACTGGCAATAAATATTTCAGTTGATCCAATCAACAGAATGGCCTGCTTGTGAAATTAATGTGCAACTGGCTGAGCACTCCACAGACATGCTTACTCTTAACACAGCAAGATTCTGCGTGACACACCTAATGTGACAAGGCTGGCCCTTTGAATTACTGGTACAACTCATTTTTGCCAGCTGAGTGGACTGGAGCAACGTGAAATAAAGTGTCTTGCTCAAGGACACAATGTGTCGCCGAGAATTGAACTCACGACCTTAGAGTCATGAGCCAAATATGCTAACCACCAAGCCACATGCTTTCAATGCTATTTAACCCTTTTGATAGAATCCTGGCTGGAACCGGCTCTGGCTCTGAGTACAAATGTCTTATTTTCATAAGTTTTGAATTAAAATCTTCCACCAAACGTTAGTCACAATTTATGTTCCTAACACTAGCTTAATGATAATTAAGTGATTTTACTAAATTCTTTGTTATATTTAAAATTAATTGAAAGAAACACAGAACATCTCAAAATAAATACCTTACGCACCCTCTATATATATGTGTGTGTATGTATATACTGGGAGATGTGGCAATTTGCTGTTCTTGATAAGACATGTCAAGCTAAGTAAAATTGCTCTCTTCCCCTCGTGCAGGCTTGTTCTTTCAGGTGCCAGTGCCACACAAAAAGTACTTGTGCCGGTGCTGTATTAATGCAGCCATGTTGGTAGCACATAAAAAGCACACAACACACTTTGTCAAGTTGTTGGCATTAGGAAGGGAATCCAGCTGTAGAAAACATGCCACAGCAGACAATCGGAGTCTGTGCAGCTCCATGTCAAACCGTCCAACCCATGCCAACATGGAAAACGGACATTAAACAATGACATATTTATTTTATTTTTACTCTGAAAGTGTGGAGAGAGAGAGAGAGATTTTTGTTTATATTAATAAGTATTGCTTGATTGTGTGTGTATGTATATATACATATGTGTGTGTGTATATATTTATATGTGTGTGTGTATATATATATATATGTGTGTGTGTATATATATATATATATATATATATATTTATTTATACTGTTTTTTTACTTTCTTTCAAAGAAATTGTCTACAAATCTGGGGTTGATGTATTTGGTCAAGTGCCGACAAAAAAACAGTTTGAATGCACATGTCCCAACTGCCAGCGACACCTAGCAGCGTCACGATTTGCTCCACACTTAGAAAAATGTATGGGTATGGGCAGAAATAGTTCCAGAATAGCAAGTAAAAGGTAAGACGCATTTCAACAATTCCTTATTGATATCATATTCATTCTCCCCAATACACTTGCTGCTCAGTTTGTAATGAATCTGGGCTTCAGATTTATCTCCCATGTCTTTCATGCTAATAACTGTCATGAATGCCAATGACATTTCTCTTCACTAAAGATGTAATTTTTAATGCTTTAACCCTCTGCCATTCAGATCATTCTGTCAGATTAATCATTTATTATCTCATAACTTCAAGATTTTGATAATGTGATATTGTAGGGTAAGTGTGAGTGGCTGTGTGCTAAGTAGCTTGCTTACCAACCACATGGTTCCAGGTTCAGTCTGCACTGTGTGGCACCTTGGGCAAGCCTCTTCTACTATAGCCTAGGGTCAACCAAAGCCTTGTGAGTGGATTTGGTAGACAGAAACTGAAAGAAGCCTGTCATATATATGTGTGTGTGTGTATGCATGTGTGTGTGTTTGTGTGTCTGTGTTTGTCCCACCACCATTGCTTGACAACCGATGCTGGTATGTTTAGTCCCTGTAACTTAGTAAAATGAGACCGATAGAATAAGTACCAGGCTTACAAAGAATAAGTCCTGGGGTCGATTTATTTGACTAAAGGCAGTGCTCCAGCATGGCTGCAGTCAAATGACTGAAACAAGTAAAAGAATAAAAGAATATTTGGGTTGGATATCCATCCTAAATATTAACAGTACCTGTTTTTTTATATTTGCACAGGCCATATTCTGCCTCTCACACCTGCCCTACAATATTATTCTAAAAATAAACAATTGCATCATCGAAATCTCAATACTACAAGATAAAGGATAAGTAATTCAAAACGAGCAAATAAATAAGTATTAGAATAATCTCAACACTAAAAGCATTTTTTACTCCTCAGTTTTCCCCATAAAATTTTCCCCTTTAGTAAAATCTGTTTCCATGACTTGAGTGTTTTTTCTAAGAAATATTGTAACTAGTTTCAGTTGGTATGAAATTTATTGTAAGCCATGTTGAATGCAACAGCAATCCTGTCCCACATGTTCATTTAGTTCCAGTGTCTGTGCTATCTCTTCTTAATGCTTTATTTCGTAATTAATTTACCAGAATTGCTACGACAACATTGAAACGGGACAGTGATGAGAGTCTGGACGATGACAATGACAATGATTGGACCTACCCAGATAAGAAAAGTAAGTTTGGATTATTCTAATGTATTTCTTTGTTTGGCCCCTAGGGAGTTTGTACTTCCTATGTAATGCATTTGTTTGTTTGGGTGTTCAAGTAACTTAAGCTGGTAACTCAGCTCTCATTGTCCATTGAAGATTTTTGAGAAAACATTTGAAATGTGGAAGCAAAGCATAGAATGAAGAGATTTTAAATAAACCTAACAATGATAATGTTTGAGTTATTTAGAAGAATGATGATGTCTGGGTAATATTCTGTATGATATGAAGAAGAGGAATAGGTAGGAAGTCCATACAGAAGGTACCACCATCATCATCATCATCACCACCATCATTATTATATTGTCATTATTATCATCATCATCATCATCATCATAATTAGTGTTTCATGTCCATGTGCCATACTGACATAGGTTTGACAGGATCCAACAAGTCAAAGGACCACATTGTGCTCTTGTGTCTCAGTTTTGGCATGGTTTCTATGACTGGATAGTCTTCTTAATGCTAAAAGATGTACAAGGTCGCTTTTTCATGGCAGCAGCATTAGTGAGGTTACCATGTATCTTGCAAGTCTAAAGATCCCTTTGATGAGATGAATTGCAGAGGGAGGGGAGGTGGCTTTTATGTTGGGTGTTGAGAGGTTAAAGTATGATAGCAGGATAGGAACATAAAAGTAGTTGATTGAGCTTCTCTTGCTTACTAGATCTAATTCAAAGAGGAGGAGGGGGTCTCTGAAAACATAGTAAACAGACCAAAGAACAGGATGAATAAAGTTCAGGAAGATATTACGTCTGTTGGCAACCAAGACACTCTTTCTCCGAGTATGGTAACAAAGTATGGGCATTGAATGTTGAGGATGTGTTAAAGCTTGAGAAGAAATGAAGCATATGCACTCCACTGGGTGTGTGATGTTAGTGTGTATGAATGATTAGATGTAGATGGGATGAAAGAAAGACTTGAGATCCAGCTTGGAATAATTGCAGACTCCACTCTGTAAAGTGGTTGGTGTTAGGAAGGGCATCCAGCCATGAAAATCATGCCAAAGGAGACAATTGGAGCCCTAGTGCCGTCCTCTGGCTTGCCAGCTTCTGTCCAACTGTCCAACCCATGCTAGCATGGAAGACGGATGCTTAATAATAATGGGTGGGGGCTCCACTCAGAGGCCAGATGGCAGTGTTAAGGGATATGTTGAGTTGAGTCTGCTCCTTAGATTTTTGAATTCATCAAATGGTAGTGAGAAAAGCATGAACATCACAGAGTCCCAATCTGTCCTTTACTTTAAATTAATGTAACAAGAGAACAATAATAGTGAGGTGAGGTTTTGTTTGGTGGGTAAGGGGTGGAGTTTGAGGTCAGTCAGCTGTCCACCACTTAGGATTTTAGGGTTTTGTAAATATCCAACATTTTTATGGTAGAATCTGTTTCGAATGTTTCAGGAAAGAAAAACAAGAAAGAGAAAAGTTCCACAAATAATGGTCCAACAAGAAAAGCAAAAACCAATAAAACGAAAAATGGTGAGTCTTTCTTTTCTCTCCTCCCTCCCCCTCTCTCTCTCTCTCTCTCTCTCATTCCATTTCTCCCCTCTCTCTGTTTTATTGTCTTTTATTCTCTCCTCCTCACTCTCTCTCCCCCTCTCTGTTTCACTCTCTCTTCTTCTCTCTCTCTTTCATTCTCTCCTCCTCACTCTCTCTCCCCCCTCTCTGTTTCACTCTCTCTTCTTCTCTCTCTCTTTCATTCTCTCCTCCTCACTCTCTCTCCCCCCTCTCTGTTTCACTCTCTCTTCTCTCTCTCTTTCATTCTCTCCTCCTCACTCTCTCTTCCCCCTCTCTGTTTCACTCTCTCCTCCTCACTCTCTCTTCTCCCTCTCTGTTTCACTCTCTCTTCTCTCTCTGTTTCATTCTCTCTCTCTCTTCCTCTCTTTCCAGCTCTCTCAATCAGGTGATTTTGTGAATCTCTCACATAAAACTATTAATTTCCATTGTTGATGTTATTTTCTTTTATGAGATGGAAATGACCACCACTGATGATACCTGCCCATTGGTCTGTTGTTCTCTGACACTCAACCAGTCTGTGTATCAGCCGATATACCTGACCTTTTCGCACCAAGATCAGTGAAACAGTGTGTGAAGAGGAGGAGGAGGAGGAAGAGGAATGGCTAAACAGATAAATTTAATGACTTCTGTTGTTAGCAATGTATTATGTTTTTAATTACTAGCTTTAAAGCTAATTACTATCGTTGTTTTCTCCAGGTGAAGCTTCTCCAGATAGTGTCACAAATTATGAAAATATGTCCCTTGGTAAGTAAACATCATCATCATTCAACGTCTGTTTTCCATGCTGTCATGGGTTGGACGGTTTGACCGGAGCTGGCAAACCAAGAGCTGGACCAGGCTCCATTTTCTGTTTTCACATGGTTTCTACTGTTGGATGCCCTTCCTAATGCCATCCACTTTACAGAGTGTGCTGGGCACTTTTAATGTAGCACCAGCATTTTTTACAAAGCACCAACACCCTTGCTTTTTATGTGGCACCAGCACTGGTGCTTTTTTCATAGCACTATCAATGGCAGGGTCACCAAGTACCTTGCAAGACAAAAAAAAGCAGCCTCTGTTTTGCTATTCTTTTAGAAATCCCTAAAATATATTATTTTATAACAAGTAGAAAGATATTTTTTTTTACAACATGTAAATACTGAAGAGTATATATAAAGGATAAAATCCTTTTAAGAGCAGAAAAATTTTCTGGCAACCATCCATGAGGATTGAACTCCAGTATCAGGTTGGAGTGCTCTACCTTTTAAGCTAAACTGCTGACTGGCGAATTCTTCTGCAATTTTAGAAGTTATAAAGTCATCCAGAAATGCTAAATGTTATATAGATTATGTCATATGTAAACAAACATAAGTTTGTTTTTGAAGCATTGAAATGTATTTTAGAACAAGTAGAAAGATATATTGTTTCAACACGTAAATACTGAACAATATATTTAAAGGATAAAATCCTTTTAAGAGCAGATAAATTTTCCAGCAACCAGCCATGAGGATTGATCTCACACCCCTCCAATATCCAATTGGAATGCTCTACCATTTAAGCTAAACTACCAACCAGCAAATTCTTCTGCAATTTTATATATATTGTTCAGTATTTAAGGGTTGGAAAAGTATATCTTTCTACTTGTTCAACAATACATTTCAGCGCTTCAAAAAAAAACTTATGTTTGTTTACAATATGACGTACTCTATGTTATTTTTTGTATTTATTTAGTGGTTTATTTATTTTGACTGTGTTACTGCTAGTGAAAATACCAACAGCTCTATGAAATGGTAGATCAGTCAAATACTTCAGGCCTTCTATATTTACAGTAGATAACTTATTTGTGATTGTTGAGTATACTGTAATTAGCACAGTGTACTTCATTAACCTGTATGTTTTTTCTACTGACAGTCATCACTCTCTGTCCCTTGAGCTACTTTTATTGTCGCCCATCACTTACCTTTGCCATTGTCCACCTGCTGTTACCCGTGTCATTACTTTAGTAACTCTATTTCTACCCTTTAACTCTTGCTTCTTTTTCTACTACTGCCAGCCATCACTCTCTCTTCCCTAGGCCACTGCTATCTCCTACACTTGCCATTTTTTACCTTTGCTACTGCCCATCACTCCTCTCTCACATCTTCACCTCAATAACACTGTCTCCACCATCAAACTCTTGCCCCAAAACTGTGGTCTTCCTTCTGTCATCATTCTCTCACCTTCTTCTCTACCTGGCCACATTACCTTATACATACTGAGGTACTGGTTACTCTTTTACACTTACAGTATACAAGGCATTCACTCTGGTGCTGCTGCCATAACAAAATCTTCTCTTTTCCTATGAGTAAAGCATGTAGAGTGATTGGTGAATAAGCAGAGGAAGGGTAGGATTGAAAAGCCTTGTAACTCTACTCTACATTCAAAACCCTGTCAGTTCAGTAACTAGAAAAATCCCCAGCATATCAAGGGTCCATATTTGGCAGTAACTGCTTTTATTAGGTGATCATCTGCCCCATATTTCAGACAATTGTTGTCCTGCTGCATTTATGTGGTGGAAGATGAATGGAAAATTCCATACAGTTTCATACTACATCATTGTTATATGCCATGTAGTGAGACTGAACTCAAGACCATCTGATTGGGAAGCCATGCTTGCACCTATTTTTACTGTACTTGTTCCCTTGTGTAGGCGCCCTCTGGTTGTTGTCTGGGTACAACCTAGGAGAACATGAAATGCAATTTCTTATTCCTTATAGTTTATTGCAAAGATATTGATAAATCCGTGTGCTTCTCCATTCTGTAAATTTCAAATTCTGGAAGATTGTTGTGTGTGTTTCATGAAGATCATCATCATCGTCATCGTCGTTTAACGTCCATTTTCCATGCTGGCATGGGTTGAATGGTTTGACTGGGGACTGGCAAGCCAGGAGGCCGCACCAGGCTCCAATTCTATCTGGCAATGTTTTTAGCTGGATGCCCTTCCTAACACCAACCACTCCAAGAGCTTGGTGGGTGACATTTTACGTGCCACTGGCACGGGAGCCAGTCAGGCGGCACTGGCATTGGCCACATTCGAATGGTGCTTTTCACTACTGACACGGGGAGCTAGTCAGGTGGCACTGGCAATGACCCATGCCTGACTGGTGCTTGTTGCATACCACCAGCACGGGAGCATATTGTAAGGGTGTTTTTGTTAATGGAGAAAATCGATTTTTTTAAAAAATTCACTTCCTCTCTCTTTGCATCAGTCTCTCTCTCTCTCTCTCTTTGCATCAGACTCCCACTCTCTCTCTCTCTCTCTTTGTATCAGACTCCCACTCTCTCTTTGTATCAGACTCCCACTCTCTCTCTCTCTCTCTCTCTCTCTCT
>NC_068983.1:4701515-4707241 GCF_001194135.2 Octopus bimaculoides | reverse complement strand
CCATGTCTAACTCTGTTATATTCTTTTGTTTCAGATGAAAGACGGAATTTGTTAACATCCGTAAGTGCCTCTCTTCCAGTGCATCTTTTTCTCTTTTACTTGTTTCAGTCTTCTGACTGTGGCCATGCTGAAGCATTAATGAATTGACCCCAGGAATTATATTTTCTTTTAAGCTGGGTACCTATTCTATCAGTCTCCTTTGTCAAACTACAAAATCATGGGATGTAAACACACTGACACTGGTTGTCAAGTGGTGGTTGGACACACACACACACACACACACACACACACACACATGCACACACATTTATGACAAGCTTCATTTCAGTTTCCATCTAACACATCCACTCACAAGGCTTTGGTTGGCCCAGGGCTGCTATAGTAGAAGACACTTGCCCAAGGTGCCATGCAGTGGGACTGAACCTGGAACCATATGGTCAGGAAGCAAGGTTGTCCTGTTTCATCTTCTTCCTCAGGTACTGATATTTCCCCTTAACACCTTTCATTCATCTTTGGGAACTTCACATCCTTCTGTGATAATTGCTTAATACACACAACACTTCTCTCACTCTCTCTTTCTCTCTCTATCTATCTCTCTCTCTCACACACACATACACACACTTACAAGCTCACACACATTGAAATTTATGGCTGACAGTCAATTCGTACCCCTTATATTCTGTACAGAACAGAACGAACCTATGTTCTGGAATATTTTCTAGAAGACTTAGCAAGCAAGGACAAAAAAAGACAAACAAAAAAAAAACAGTAAGGAAGCTTTTTAAAATAGATTTAATGAAAATTCTTAATGAATTTGATAAAGAACAATAAAAATTTGGTGATGCTGTATTGATGTAGTTGAAATATTCATCGTGAGATGTGTTTGATGAATGCTAGTTATTTGTATTATAAACCTTTAAATATTCATCTCTGTAGACTTTCAGATACTCACATTTTAGCTTTTTGTATACTCACCTCAGCCATCATCATCATCCTCATCATCATTTAATGTCTGCTTTCCATGCTGGTATGGGTTGGACAGTTTGACACGAGCTGGCAAGGCTGGAGGGCTGCACCAGGTTCCAAGTGTCTGTTTTGGCATGGCTTCTGTGGCTGGGTGCCCTTCCTAATGCCTACCCCTTTAGAAATGTACTGGGTGCTTTCTATGTGGTGCCAGCATGGGTGTAAACTTTTACATACTCACCTCTGTAAGCCTTCGAATACTCTCAGATCCTCGTAGTCAACTCCTGCCTCAGATCTGCTCCTCCTTTTGATTACTTTCAGTTATATCATATCTGTCACCTTTCTATCATCATAAAGAGAGTCTCCCCCCCTTTCACTCCATCCATGCCCATCTCATATAGTATTTCAAACATCCCTCACACATTTCCATAATATTTCCTTTGATTTGTTTTGTCCTCTTCCTCCACCACCACCACCATCACTACTACTACTACTACTACTGGTAGTAGTAGTAGTAGTAGTAGTAAAGGGTCATGTTCTGTAACAACACTCCCACCACACCCACCATCTGTTGGTAGTTCCCTATTCCTGGTGAATGATATCTTTGCACTATTCAGGCAACGGCCCTCCAATCCATGGGTCTGTTTGGGTGGTCATTGCTGGTGAGGGTTTTATGAGTGCAAATCTGACCTCAACCCCTTTTAGTCCCCTTTTTACAACACAGAAAGGAAATGTTGACTCTAGTCTCTGACATGCTGGTCCCCCCCCCCACACACACACACACTAAGACGAATTGGAAGAAACCAAACTCCTTGTCTTTGCTATTCTTTTTTTCTTTCTTTTCCTCGTCTTTTCTCTTTCTTCCTCCTGTTCTCTTTCTTTTTTTATTCCTTCTCCAATCATCATCACCATCATCATCATCATCATTGTTGTTGTTTCTTTACTTCAGTGCTGTGGGGTGATATCTGAACACACCAAGAAAATGTGCACCCGAAGCTTTCGTTGCCCTCAGCACAACGATGAACAAAGATGCTCAGTACGACAATTTCTTTTAAACGACGACCACACAGCTGAACACGAGTAAGAGTCATTTTCCCTCCAATTTCTCACACATTTTGCAAAAACAATATTCATTGAGTCTCTAAATGTTCATCGTCTCTCCATCAGTATTCTCATCATCACCATCATCATCATCACCATCGCTACTGTGGCAACCATCTTTCAGCTGCTCCATTATTGTTTGTTTTAGTACATATGTGCCTCTGTTCAATTCCTGGAGCTTGTCTTGCATGGAGAGACCCATAAAACAAAGATATAGCTACTACCTGTATAAGAGATAAACACAGCTTGTGTTTTCTAGGGCAGATATGTATATGAGTGGAGGCGCAATGGCCCAGTGGTTAGGGCAGCGGACTCGCGGTCATAGGATCGCGGTTCTGATTCCCAGACCAGGCGTTGTGAGTGTTTATTGAGCGAAAACACCTAAAGCTCCACGAGGCTCCGGCAGGGTGTGGTGGCGAACCCTGCTGTACTCTTTCACCACAACTTTCTCTCACTCTTACTTCCTGTTTCTCTTGTACCTGTGATTCAAAGGGTCAGCCTCGTCACACTGTGTCACGCTGAATATCCCCGAGAACTATGTTAAGGGTACACGTGTCTGTGGAGTGCTCAGCCACTTGCACGTTAATTTCACGAGCAGGCTGTTCCGTTGATCGGATCAACTGGAACCCTCGACGTCGTAAGCGACGGAGTGCCAACAACATGCATATGAACTGTCCGTAATAAGGCTGAGATATAGCTAAGTCTCTGTATAAGATAAATACCTGGTGTTTGTATAAGACATAGATATACCTCTTGTCTTATACAAACTGTAGGTATATCTGTCATTATCATCAGCAGCAGCATTTTATTTTTGGTTAAATATTCTCCTGCAGTTGCCTTACTAAGAAGACAACATCAGTGGTGCTTCTCCAAATTGTATCTCATCAAGGCTAACTCTCTTCTTGATTAATTGAGTTGTAACCCTTTCTGTAACTTTCATCACCTGGTCCAGCAATTTGGTACCTTTGTAATTTCTTTTGTCTGAGGCATCATGTTTACCTTTGTAGTAGTTGACTATGATGCTGCTGCTACACTGGTCATTGGGCCTGACCCCTTCCTGGACAACCTGATTAAATATGCAGGTGACTAGGCCTTATCCCACTCCACCAGATATTTCAAACATCTCATTGATAATTCCTGATGGGCCAAGGACTTTTCCTGTCTTCATACCCTTAATTACTTTATCTATCATACTGCTTTCAACTCAGCTGGTCCCTCTGTTGGGTCCACATTAGGAAGACTCTCCTTCTCCACATTTAGCAGTCTTTTATTGTGACACCCTCATGCCTCTTTCTTTGCAGGGTCACTAAGTGCAAGCATACCCTCATCCATCCAAATACTCTTCTCTCCTACAACATCATGATTTTCTGAGGCCACACTGTCTTGCAATCTGGAACACCTCATACCTCTGGTTCTCACATCACAGATCATTGAAAAATTTCTTCCTTTCTGCTTCTTCCCTAGCTAAATATATACCTGTTGCCTAGCATCTCTTGTAGCTACCTGGTTCTCTATTATCTCCTCTCTTCCAGTCCTTTTGTGCCTGTTTCTTTGCACTTATGGCCCTGTCTACTTCACTGTTCCACTCCCATGTCACCCTAGGTCTGGTTGAGACTCTGTACCAGCCACAAATCTGGCCTGTGGCCCTCAGTAAGTTATCCCATAGGAACTTCCAGTTGTCCTCCATGTTATATATTTCTCCCTCCTCCTCCTCCTCAATATAAACAGTAGATGTATCAACAACTTCCACAGACTCTTGGTATATTTGTCTTATACTGACAGTCCTTGTATTATTAAAAACGGGTAGGAATAACCAGGGTGGATCTGGAAAGAGAGATCAAATAGTTAGGAATTATTATTGTGTTAATTAGATAATACTGTATTCACAATAAAATGTAATAACTCTTTGACATTAACCATTGATTCTGAAGAGATATTTTGATAAATATCATTTCATCAGAAACCTACAATGTTACTTGGATCTTCTTGGCAATGACTATCAGAACGTGAAACAACAATCCTCATTGTTTTAACTTCATCATCATTTAATGGCCACTTTTCCATGCTTGCAGGAGTTGGGTTGAGTTTATTGAGGCAAATTTTCTTTGTCTGGATGCCCTTCCTGTTGTCAACACTCATCTGTTTCCAACCAAGTTAATATTTCCCTATAGCCAGAATATTTTCACAGAATATTAGAACTGAATGACTCTGCTTGTCTAACAGTGACACTCATTTACAACTTTTGTGCAGTGTCAAGACATGCAGACACAAACATACACACACTGAGCACATTTCAGTTTCCATCTATCAAATCCACTCACAAGGATTTGGTCGGCCTGAGATTACGGTAGAAGACCCTTGCTCAAGGTGCCATGCAGTGGGACTGAACCTAAAACCATGTGGTTGAGATGCATACGTCTTTAACATGCAGCCATGCCTGCACCCCCACTCACCCCCACACACACACTCATGAGTAAATGGACAAATGAAAGAAAGTGGTACTCAACATGTTTGGTAGGAATTACATATATTATTTAATGACAGTAACTTCAGGTTTTGTAGGCGTCTAGAGTGAAGCTAGCTCATCAGGCATATAGAGGAGAGTAAAGGGGACATGTGTCTGGAAGCTGTAGTATAAGTACACCCATGACATCAAAGTCTTTTACACCTGCTGAGACAACTTCTCTTCAGACATCACATGCCACAATAAACATAAACACACATACACAGCCTCCAATACACACCCTGACCTGCAACTGTGAAAATCCTATCAACTGCCTGCTGGGAGAATCCTTCTTCTCAAAGGCTGTGGTCTATAGAGCCACCTTCACACCATTCGATGGCTTTACAAATCACTTCATGGGCATGACAACCAGTGGCTTCAAGGGAAGGTATACACAGCATATGCACTCCTTCAGATGCAGAAACAAAGAAAACTCCACCCCCTTATCCTGCTTTATCTGGAGACTTCTCAATCATACCACAGCTTCCAGACACAGTGGTGACAACTACTTGCCCACATCTTTTCTAACCAGGTGGGCCTATGAACAAAAAAAAAGAACTGATGTCACTTCCAGACTAATAACACCACATGACCTGAGTTGTTCAACAGAAGCCTGACGGTTCTATAAGCTATCTTGAATTTTGTCTCTTGGCCCGTTTCTCTCTCTCTCTCTTTCTCTCTGGATGCCAGATGAGTTGGGTTTGTTCTTTGAGCCTACAAAACCTTAAGTTTCATGGAACTGAGTCAAACTGTTATTAAATAATATTTACTATTTATTTTGTCAGTGAACAGGTCATGGTCTCAAAGCAACGAAAATATTTTGGCAAATTAAATTTAAATGCTGAAGTGAATCTAACAGTTTTTGTGTGTCTTTAAATGGCTTACAAACACCTTCCACACTGCAATTATTTATTTTTTAAATCATTCATAATTTAAAAAGAAAATATCTATGGCTCTTATCAAACAACTTAGCTATCCTTGCTCAATCTGCTAGAAATAGCAACTCACTCTCCCTTAAATCATCCAGTAATGTCTTATAAAAAGAATGTTATATTGGGTAATGTAAGCCTAGATCTAGAGAAAAGGTGGAATGGTCACGGCTGGAGGGTCTTTATCTTAATTTCTCTGCTTTAATATAAATGACTGGATCTCTCCAGAG
>NC_068983.1:4698222-4701456 GCF_001194135.2 Octopus bimaculoides | reverse complement strand
TGTTTCTAGAAATCATGAAAGAAATTGTCGTTTTTGTAAATTTCAGTCATCCAGATGCAGATGATGTCCAGGTTGACATAGACGGCTATGAAGATGGTGACGGACAATCTTTAAGGGACACTCTACACTGGGAGGCATCGTGCAGCACCTCTCCTGTGGATTCAACATCTTCAAGTAATGGTAAATCTTTTTTTCCGTTTCTTTCTTTGCAACATTCTCGGCTTTTCTAGCAGACGAAGCCATGATATACCCCTTTGACCCCAGCCCGGGTCATTTAAGGGGTTAATCCAGTCATAAATGACAGACTGCAGCCCAGTGGTCCTAATGAAAAATGACCTTGAATTTCTTTTTGGGGTAGTGTGACCCACCTTATGAGGAGTTGTGCCTCATGCAGCCTGTTTTTGTTTGGGTGGGGGAAGGGTTACCCTTGACTAGTTCAATCAAACAATTCTACCCCCAATGCTTATAAAAAATAAATAAAAATAAATGTTTCCTTCTTGAGCCATGCCAGGCTCTTGAGGGCTGGTTTGCCGGTTTCCCTGATTCCCCCCCAGGAGGGGACATCTGGTTTGTTGCAGGATGACTCATTTTTGCCAATTGAGCGAACTGGAGCAACCTGTAATGAAGCGTCTTGCTCAAGGACACAACGCGTTGCTTGCTTCAGGAATTGAAACCACAATCTTACGATCCAACACCCCTAACTACTTAGCCACATGTACTCCACTCCACCTCCACCCCCCAGTACTTATAAAGTCTGGTAATTATTCCATTGATTTCTTTTGCCAGACTGCTAAGTTATGGAGACATAACCAAACCAACACACAAATATACATTGAGGCACATGCCTTGTGACTTGGCTGTCACATTCCCAATTGCGTGATCATGGGTTCGATTCCTAGACTGGGCGGTACATTGTGTCCTTGAGCAAGACACTTCATTTCATGCTGCCCCAGTCCATTCAGCTGTAAAAGAGTAATCCTGAAATGGAATAGCTTTGCCTAGCCAGTGGGGTAACATCATTTGAAGGCTAAAACAATGTGAAGTGCATTGTGATCAGTGATGTATACCATCAGATAGTCTGGTCAATACCAATATCATTATATATATATATACATACACAACAGGCTTTCACATAGTTTCCTTCTAGCAAATTTACTCACATGGCATTGACAGGCCTAGGGCTATAATTGAAGACACTTGTCCAAGGTGTTGCACAGTGGGACTGAATCTGGAACCACTTTGTTGCAAATTGAGTTCCTTAACCTCACAGCCAAACCTTCTCTTCTGTACATTTTTATATATTGTTATTATGCAAAACTGTCCTATGTGGGACTTACTTCACTTTTGAAAAATGCTAAACCATTGTACTACACTTTGACAATTTTTGATATCTTGGCATCTGAAGCAGCAGGAGATACGATAGTTTGACCAAAAGAACCGGGTATTGCAAGAAAAATTAAATATTGAGTAAAATGCATTTGGCCAAATTTGGACACATGACAGTTTAACATGATAACAAACGATATATACCTGGATATTTGTGTAAACATGTCGCAAGAACATTCCTGGTTTGAAGTACAACACTAATTAGTTCACTTATTAAACGATGACTGGCTTCATCATCATCATCATCATCATCATCGTTTAACGTCCGTTTTCCATGCTGGCATGGGTTGGACGGTTCGACTGGGGTCCGGAAAGCCAGGAGGCTGCACCAGGCTCCAGTCTGATCTGGTAGTATTTCTACAGCTGGATGCCCTTCCTAACGCCAACCACTCTGAGAGTGTAGTGGGTGCTTTTTACATGTCACCAGCACAGGGGCCAGACGGGGCTGGCAACAACCACGCTCGGTTGTCAAGTCAACACTGACATCAGCCACGTTCGGATGGTGCTTTTTACATGCCACTGGCATGGGGATCACAACTACAATTTCCATTTGATTTTGATGCATTTGACTCAATAGGTCTCCTCAAGCACGGCATGTTGCCCTACGATCCAAGGTACTTTTGAATGGGCTGGTTATGCAACACTGGTGTAGGTTACAGCTGTGAACTCACTTTGCCAGGTCTTCACAGTCACAGCATATCTCCAGAGGTCTCGGTCTTTCGTCATTGCCTTTGTGAGGCCCAACGTTCGAAGATCATGTCTCACCACCTCATTCTTAACATGTTCTGGTAGATCAAGAGGTGTTGAGCTGGCTAAAATGCTTAGCCGTATTTTGTCCGTCTTTACATTCTGTGATCAAATTCCACTGAGATTGACTTTGCCTTTCATCCTTTCAGGGTCAATAGAATAAAGTACCAGTTGAGTACTGGGGGTCACTGTAATCAACATACCCCCACCCCCTAAATTGCTGGCCTTGTGCCAAAGTTGGAACCCAATATATTCTTGTAGATTCAAACGTAAATATGCTGACAGCTGTTGGGGTTCATCACTGAACAACCTCTCCTCTACGACGATTGGATTCTTTCCTTCTTTCGTTTGTTTCAGTCATTTGACTGCGGCCATGCTGGAGCATCGGTCTCTTTTGCCGAACCGCTAAGTTATGGAGGCGTAAACACACCAACATCGGTTGTCAAGTAATGGTAGGGAGAACAAACAGACACACAAATATATATATATGACAGGCTTCTTTTAGTTTCTGTCTACCAAATCTACTCACAAGGCATTGGTTGGCCCAAAGCTATAGAAGAAGACACTTGCCCAAAGTGCTATGCAGTGGGACTGAACCTGGAACCATGTGGTTGGGAAGCAAGCTTCTTACCACACAGCCACTCCTGTGCCTATACACAACATTAATTGGTATTTTTACATTCCAGTCTTCTGGAACATATTAAGAACAAAATATGCCAATAACAATTTTGATTCTCATTGTCCATTGTGCAACTGACAATTTATTAATTCCTTAAATCTACGCTTAATTTGTAGGTTCTCGGAAGCGTGGTCCAGCCAAACCATTGAAACCACCAGTGACAAAGAAGAAAAAAATTGTCAAACAAACAGCGGCAACAGCAGCAGCAACAGCAGCATCAGCATCGTCATCATCGTCAGCAGCAGCATCAAGCCAAAGTAGTAGCCATCCATCAAACAATCCCGTCAACACCAGTTTATATGACTTTGTATGATCCAGAGAACCAATGTCTGTTTTCAATCGCTTTTTCTCTAAATGGTTACCAGTGTATCAGTACCCCCTCCCCCCCCCGTTCTACATCGATTCCTGAAAGTTGGTCAGGA
>NC_068983.1:4696278-4697971 GCF_001194135.2 Octopus bimaculoides | reverse complement strand
TTCAAACAGTGAAGCATTCCTCAACATGCTAAATATAAAGTATCGATAAAGAAAACAACCCTTTCCCAAACCCAAAAACGATTTTAGACTTCCTTCACCCTTCACTTATATGTTTCGACATATGAGATCCCTTTATCATTTACACATGTTTTTTGTATTTTTTTAAATTCTTTTTATTGGGCACTGAAAGGATTTGGGTTCTTGTGCTGGTTTATTTTAGTCGAGTGTGAAAGAGGAGGAAAAAAACATTCAGAATTCTTAGAATTACAATAACAAAAAAAAAAACAAACAAAAAGATGTTGGAATTTATTAATTCCAATTCTATAATTCTCCCTACTACCCCATCCCCCTAGCCAACCCCCTCCACCTGAGACAATTTAGAACAATTTCCAATAACCTTCATCTTCATCAATAAGCATTTTGTGAGGTAGACTAGTTCTGGGTTCTGTGGAATTGGTTTTTTTTTAAACAAATAGTCTGCTGCTGAACTGGAAAGGAATAATTTTTGTAATTGCTATGGTAACTTGCTTCAAATTTATATAAATACACACATTTACGTGTATAGATGAGTGTGTGTGTATCTATCTATCTATCTATCTATCTATCTATATATATATATATATATATATACACATATATATATATTTATATATATGTAGATATATATATATAGATAGATACACACGTGTGGGCATGCATTTATGTACAAAGACACACTCACACCTACATAGTTGCATCATGGGTGTGTGTGTGTGTGTATATATATATATGTATATGTATATGTAGACACACATACACACACCATATGTACAGACACACATATATTCATGCACAATGAATACATGACTTATATATAAAAATCTCAAAATATTCTTTTACAAATTTAAAGAAGTTTACCAAAAGACACTTTCGCAAAACTTTGAGTAAAAATTCTACCAATTTTTTGGGGTTTTTTTTTTTTCCCCCACTAAATATTTTGAACAAAGCAACCAATAGTGTTTTTTTTATCCATTCCCTTGTTTCCCTGTCTTGTTGCTGTCATAGAAAACAAACCGACCTAGTAAATGAAACAGGATTGATGCTGGCAGGTGAGTTATATTGGTCAAATGCTTACCATTCGGTGTTGGTTGTTTGGACGTAGTTGCTGCTTCTTTGGTCAGTGGAATGGAACGAAACGGTTTGGTGGTTTCCGGTTTTTTTGAGGACAATATTGAAAATAAAACCCCTATGTTGTACTGATCGCCCCTAGTTCTTTGGCCACAAACTAACAAACAATCATTCCTTATTTTGCCAACAGAATGGGAATAAAATAAGGCAGGACAAGGCAAGCATTCATACCAAGTTCCCTCCATCTTTGCTGCTCTTCAGAACACACACACACACACACATGCATACACTTATGTACTGTGCTCGTTATTTTAACTTCAGTTCCTTGGAAACGTCCTGTTCTTTGTAATATCATCAATTTCAGAAAGGATTCCAAAGCAATTTGGAATTCTGGTGAGAACTGATGTTACCCAATACTAAAAATGTTGCTTCTCTGATAAAAAAACAAAAAACGAAAACATCAAAAAAAAAAATCATGACTGGAAATGTTTTGTGTATCATTAATTATCATTGTAATTAATATCTTCTGATATATTTTCCATTTGATTCATCAAGCCTAAAAGTTAATGTAAAACCATTCCTATAT
>NC_068983.1:4693308-4696107 GCF_001194135.2 Octopus bimaculoides | reverse complement strand
TATATATATTATATGTATGTATATATATATAAAACAAATCCTGTGATATCAGGGGAGATAACTAGTAGAGACCCTCCCCTCATAGAGCAGGCCCCTTATGACAATACAAACTATTAATAATAATAGTCGCTATCCAATGATTGAAAAAAAAAACAGGGTTTTTTGTTTCTTTCTTTCTATTGTTTTGTTCATTTATTTGTTTTATGTATTTATTTGAGCTGACGATATCATTGCCTTGTCCCTCTTTTATATTTTATTGATTCAAGTCTCTCAGGTGCACACACACACACACACACATCATTGTCCTTACTGTCGTATTGGATTATCTTTCCTACTTGCGTGTGTTGAATGGATTGCCATGGCTGGACTCAACTGATACACAGAGGTATTGCTCATCTAGACACATTGGGAGACTGCATTTAACTCATGTTTCTGTTGCTGGATAACCATCCTAACCATCACTAACCACTTTCCAGTGTCCTGGGTGTTGCTTCTTTCCATGGCACCAGCACTAAAGAAGTAGCCACGTCCTCGGCATAACCAAAAGGACCCCACAACCTTCCGTGTCTCTGTTTGCTTGCCAGCTTTTTTACAGAATGTAAGACATGAATGATAGTAATGGTGGTGGTGGTGGTGGTAGGATTATCTAGTATTTTGAGATAGATATGTTTAATGGGGGTCTCATGACAAAGAGGTGAGAGGGTAATGAAAGAAAGTAACGTGACCCAAGAGATGGAGCAATGACACACAATCAGGATGTGTGGAAGAGGAGCAGTGTAACCACAACCAGTAATGTAACATCCTATATATATCATCATCATCATCGTTTAACGTCCGCTTTCCATGCTAGCATGGGTTGGACGATTTGACTGAGGACTGGTGAAACCGGATGGCAACACCAGGCTCCAATCTAAATTTGGCAGAGTTTCTACAGCTAGATGCCCTTCCTAACGCCAACCACTGATCAAAATGTATCAGTATTGTTGCTATGGTAACTGAGCTAAACTATGCAAAGTGAAGGCACTTGGTAGATATTGACCTTGAACTCCGTCATACATAACACATGAAGTTATAACGTTCTCGCTCATTTCCATTGCTTAAAGCAGCGTTTGGAAGTAAAGTGTGGTTGTCTCAAAAGAAGATCCGGTTTCAGGTGGTCAGTAACTCTTTGATTGTGTTGAGGAAGATGAAAGGTTTTTGAAGATAGTCATAACAGGCGACGAATCGTGGCTGTGACCCTGAAACCAAGGCCCAGTCTTCACAGTGCAAGACCCCAACATGATTTCAAGACATCGAGGAAATCCAAGAGAATGTGATGAGGCATCTGCTCTCTGTCCCTAAAAAAGGAGTTCTAGGAATGTTCCCATCAATGGAAACAATACTGGATAAAGTGTGTGTCTTCAGAAAGGGGTCGACTTTAAAGGAGATTAAATGTCAAATTGAATTGTGTTGTAGTTTTCTTTTCATAGAACCAGTCCACCAGTCCTACTCTTTTTTTTACTCTTTTACTTGTTTCAGTCATTTGACTGCGGCCATGCTGGAGCACCGCCTTTAGTCGAGCAAATTGACCCCAGAACTTATTCTTTGTAAGCCTAGTACTTATTCTATCGGTCTCTTTTTGCCGAACCGCTAAGTTACAGGGACGTAAACACACCAGCATCGGTTGTCAAGCGATATTGGGGTGACAAACACAGACACAGAAACACACACACATACATATATATACATATATACAACGGGCTTCTTTTTCAGTTTCCGTCTACCAAATCCACTTACAAGGCTTTGGTCGGCCCGAGGCTATAGTAGCGGATACTTGCGCAAGGTGTCACACAGTGGGATTGAACCCGGAACCATGTGGTTGAGGGTGGTTGTAGGGGAAACGAAAAATAGGTCCTGTTCCTGTGAATGCTTCAAATAAGTATTGGCGAAAGAGTCAGACAAGTACCACGACATCCTTAGTTACACTGGAAGCAATGTATGACGGACAGAAGAGGTGGGTGCCAACTTTAGTTCCACTTGGGACTCAGTAGAGGAAGTGATTGAGAGATGGGTAACAGAGGAGGGGGATACAAGAGGCACAGATGACAGTGAATGGGATACAAGAGGCACGGATGACAGTGAATGGGGGTAGATTGAAAAATATATTCACTCATTTGTTTCTTTAATGTTTTTCCATGCTAGCCTGGGTTGGATGGTGACATATTTACAACAGGATTTTAAAGCTAGATGCCCCTCCTGTTGCAGACCCTTACCTGTTTTTGAAATACTGGGCTTTTTAGTTCTTTGAAAGCACAGAGTTACTGTTCATTATGTCAGTAAGGAATGTAAATAAACTATGTGACTATTCTGCTCATCCTAAGATGAGCAAGATGCCAAAACTGAAGCACATCTGCCCACACAAAAGCCTCCTGCAGTTTTGCTAAACCAAATTCACACACAAGGCATGCATGTGCATACACACAACACACACGTAAACTGTTGGGTGATTGGTTGTTCATGTCTGTTACAAGGGAGAGAACTGTCTTGCCAGAAATTTTAGTTTAACGGAATGAAAATACATCCTATAAATTTTATGCATTCATTTAATACAATTTTCTTTTCTTTCAGTCTGTAATCTTCCTGTTCCATATATATATATACACTCTTGGAGTGGTTGGCGTTAGGAAGGACATCCAGCTGTAGAAACTGCCAAATCAGATTGGAGCCTGGTGTAGCCATTTGGTTTCACCAGTCCTCAGTCAAATTGTCCAACTCATGCCAGCATGGAAAGCGGACGTTAAACGCTGATGATGATATATA
>NC_068983.1:4686560-4693175 GCF_001194135.2 Octopus bimaculoides | reverse complement strand
ATATATATATATATATATATACATATATATGTATACAACGACAGGTTTCCACACAGTCTTTCTACAAAATCCATTGATAAGGCTTTAGTCAGCCCAGGGCTATAGTTGAAGACACCTTAGGTGCAATGCAGGGGCACTGAACTTGGAGCCGTGGGGGTGGGGAAGCAAACGTCTGACCCCTTGGCCATCCCTGCAGCTTGTCACTATTATTTCTCGGGGCTGGTTTATAATATTGTCTTTGGTTTTGCATCAGTCTTGACCAACTTAAGAGTGACAAATTTATTTGATTAAATTCTTTTATCCTTTTATTTGTTTACTGCGGCCATGCTGGAGCATCGCTTTCAGTCGATGCAAATCGAACCCAGGACTTATTCTTTGTAAGCCCAGTACTTATTTTATCGGTCTCTCTTGCTAAGTTATGGGGACGTAAACACACCAACGTCAGGAGACACACAAATGTGTATATATATTATATGTCTACAACAAGCTTCTTTCAGTTTCCATCTACCAAATCCACTCAGAAGGCTTCGGTAGGCCCGAGACTATAGTAGAAGATACTTAACCAAGGTGTCACACAGTGGGACTGAACCCAGAACCATGTGGTGGGGAAGCAAGTTTCTTACCACACAGCCACTCCTGCAACTGAATTCTTCGTTAGTTTCAAAATTAATTACAACAAAGGTAATGTGCTTCAACAGAAACCTGGTGACAAGAGAGTTGATGTAATCTTTACTCTTATTTGATTTAGCCATTGGACTGCGGTCATGCTGGAGCTCTACATTCAAATACTTTCAGTCAAACAAATCAGTGCCAGGACTTATTCTATGAAGTCTGGTACTTATTGCATCAGTCTCTTTTGCCAAACTGCTAAGTTTTGGGGATGTAAACAAACCAACACTGGTTATCAAGCAGAGTGGTCAGGAGACAAAGGCATATATAGCCTCATCATCATCATTTACTGTCCGTTTTCCATGCTGGCATGGGTTGGACGGTTTGATAGGAGCTGCACCAAGTTCCATTGTCCGTTTTGGCATGGTTTCTATGGCTAGGTGCCCTTCCTAATATGCCAACCACTTTAAAAATTGGACTGGGTGCTTTTTCCTGGCACCAGCATCAACAGGTTTCCCATGTGCCTTGCAAAACAAAACCCCTCAACGTATACACATGCATACATGCAGTAGGCTTCAACACAGTTTCTGTCTACCAAGATTCACTCACAAAGAACTGGTCAGCCTGGAGCTTTAGAAAAGACTTGCCTAAGGTGCCAAAGAGTGGGACTGCCCCCCACCCAACCCCACAGTTGCAAAATGCGCTTGTTCACCACACAGCCATGTTGGTCGCTACAATGTTATTTCAATTATTGTACTGGCTTTTACTGTAATAAAAAAGTCTGACTTTGTATTCAGTGACATGAGGACCAACGATATTCAAGAAATACAGGAGTGACACTCAGTATTTGAGAGATGTTCAAGTTACACTTGTCAAATATTCAAGTTGCACTTGACTGGCAGCTAATACAGGATATAATCAAAGCTGACTTGAGATCATCATATTAATTGCCTACTTTTCCATTCTTGCATGGGTCTGATGGAATTTCTCGGGGCAGATTTTCTATGGTTGGATGCCTTTCCTGTCATCAACCCTCACCTAATTCCAAGTAAAGTAATATTTCCCCATGGCCAGGCATTTTCTGTAGAACAACATCACTTCTTTATAACCACCATGTGATGTCAAGACAAGGGTACACACACACATTTGGTAGTCGTTTAGTTTCTTTCTACTAAATCCACTCCCAAGACCTTGGTTGGCCTAGGTCTATTGCAAAAGACATTTGCCATAGGAACCACGCAGTAGGACTGAACTGAAGACAATTTGATTGGGAAGCAAGCTTTTCAACCGCACAACCATGCTTGCACCTTCAGATTATATGTTTAAGAAATTCTTGGAGAATACAGTTTAATCCTTTTGCCTTCAGATTCCTCTGTCAAATGTGATGTTTGTTGATTCACATTGTTTTGTTCAACTTATGATGAAAGTAAACAAACAATATTTGTTTTAGAAGCATTTGGCTGGTAACGTATTTTTCTGCAATGTACGGATAATTTATCCTGTTCACGCTTTTTTATTAGCATTATCCCGCGTTTGAGAATAAAAATAATTTATTTCTCTATCTTTCAATACATCTCAACACTTCTAAAACAAACAAAGTTTGTTTACTTTCATCTTAAGTTAAATTTAACATTAGCATCTTATGAAGCTAATTATACCATTTGGTAAATAATAAAAATTTCTGTAGAAGAAACCAATGAGAGAGCCTCTACATGGTCATTTAACTTGCTGGAAATAGCAACCAAATCTACCTTAAACAATCCCCTGCTACGTTAAAAAAGGGGAGACATTAAACAATATAGTCCTGGGTAGACTATGTCTGGATAAAATAAAGCAGAATCATTACAGAAAGGATTTGTTTGATTGTAAGTCAGTGAGATCTGAATGATCTAGTGTTAAACAACAGCCAAGCAGAGATCAATATAATTGATGGGATATTCTATAAAGTTCTCAGGTATTTCTATAAACTATCCCAAACCTAATTATTGATAGACTTTCTTCTAGTAAGAAGAATGGTCGAATTAGTGCAGCGTTGTAGTATTTCATTATAAACCTCTACATCCTGAGTTCAACTTTACTTTCCATTCGTTTATAACAAAGTCCCAGTCAAATACAGGAATTCATTTAACCCTTTTGATACCAACCCTGATTCTATGATACAAACTTCCTGTTTTAAAGGGATCTAAATTTTGTATTAATTTATGTTCCAAACACAATAATAACAAAAGCTATTTTACTAAAATATTTTTACTGTTAGCACAATGTATCAACTCATATTTTCATTGATGTACGACAATCTACAAAAAATATACAACAGGCTTCAGCACGGTTTCCATCTATCATGTTTCTATATACAAGACATTAATCAGCTTATATATATATACATATATATATATATATTACATTATTTCACTCATTATACTGTGGCAATGCTGGAGCATCATGTTGAGGAATTTTAGTGAAAGGAATTAATCCGAGTACTTTTTTTTTAAGTCCAGTACTTATTCTATTGGTCTCTTTTGCCGAACTGCTAAGCCATGGGGAAATAAACATACCAACACTGATTGTCAAACAGATGAGAGACAAAGATAAAGACACACACATTATATATATATATATATATATATATATACATACATATCATTTAACGTCCGTTGTCGATGATGGGTTGAACGGTTTGACTGGGTTGGTACGCTGGAAGGCTGCACCAGACCCTAGTCTGTTTTGGTATGGTTTCTACGGTTGGATGCCCCTCCTAACGCCAACCACTCCGAGCATGTAGTGGTTGCTTTTATGTGCCACTGGCACAGGTGCCATTTGCGTGAAACTGGTATCTGCTACAACTGCAATTTTGCTCAGCTTGATGGGTTTTCTTCTCAAGCACGACATAATGCCAAAGGTCTTATATATACACTCACACATATACAACAGGCTTTTTTTCAGTTTCCGTCTTGCCAGTCTACTCACAAGGTTTTGGTCAGCTTGGAAACTAGTGGAAGACACTTGTCCAACGTGTCACACGGTGGGACTGAACCCAAATCGACAGGGTTGCCAAGTGAGCTTCTAAACCATTTCACTCATTGCTGCACTTATAAGCATCAGAGATTTTTTGATTAACTATAACTTATGCATAAACAAATGTTATCTGACGAATTAAACGACGAGATGGTCACAATTGGACTACTTTCGAACATTCATACGTCTGAATAACGATGACTAAACATTTAAACCTCGAAGATGAAAGTATATTGACTGAAAATGGCTGCAAGTGTTTGTAAAAAAGTCATCCTTACGACTTAAGTAGTGTAAGGGAAGCAACTCTTGCAAATCTTTTAACGTACGTTCGGGTCTTTTTCATTCCTTCTTATCGAGGGTTTAAAAAATTATCTTTATTTAACCTTGTGAATATTTAAGCACAGTCCAGCCGTGACCATTTTATTTTTTATTGAAGCAGATAACGTTACCTAAGACTTTATTAAGACAGCAGGGCAACACCGTTAGCAGGATAAGTACGGAAGAAGATGATAAATAGAAAAAAGAATAAGCTACAATAATGTAGGGGGAAATTAAATAAAATAAAATAAAATAAAGTGAAACAATAAAAAATACACTAGAGGTGGAAGGGTGGAAAGGGGTTTGGTTTTCTGCAATAGTTCGATGGATTAAAATTTTTTTGTTTTAAAATATTTGCCAATGCCGCTTGTCTGGCCCTCGTGCCGGTGGCACGTAAAAAGCACCCACTACACTCTCGGAGAAGGAAGGACACTACACTCACGTTAGCAAGGGCATCCAGCTGTAGAAACATTGCCAGATCAGATTGGAGCCTAGTGCAGCCTTCTGGCTTACCAGCCCTCAATCAAACCGTCCAACCTATGCCAGCATGGAAAGCGGATGTTAAACGACGATGTCTTGTTTCCAACTGAGGATAGTTTTAACAAAATATTGGTAAAACTGAAATCTGACATTATAAGGAAACATAAAGACATGGTTTTAATATTTATAGGCGCAACAAGATGGTGAGCTGGCAGAAACATTAGCATGCTGAGTGAAATCCCGCCGAGGTTGACTTTGCCTTTCATCTTTTCAGGGTCAATAAATTAAGTACCAGTTGTGCACTGAGGTCGATCTAATAGACTGGCCCCCTCCCCCAAAATTTCGGGCCTTGTTACCTAGAGTAGAAAAGAATATAGGCACAACAAGGCGGCGAGGAGCTGGCAGAAACATTACCACGCCGGGCAAAGTGCTTAGCGGTACTTCGTCTGTCTTTATGCTCTGAGTTCAAATTCCGCCGAGGTTGACTTTGCCTTTCATCCTTTCGGGGTTGATAAATTAAGTACCAGTTGCGTACTGGGTCGATGTACTTGACTGGCCCCCTCCCTCAAAATTTCGGGCCTTGTGCCTAGAGTAAAAAAGAATATTAATAGGCACAACCATGGTTGTGTGGCAAGAAGTTTGCTTCCCAACCACATAGTTCCCGGTTCAGTCCCACTGTATGGCACCTTGGCTAAGTGTTTTCTGCTATATACCTGGACCCACAATAGCCTTGTGAGTGAGTCGCGTTTGGTAGAGAGAAATTGAAATAAGCCCGTTGTATAAATGCATGTGTGTGTCTTTGTCTTGGCATTGCAGGAGTTGTAAACGAGTGCCACCATCATACAAGCGGTGTTGTTCGTTTCTGTTTCTCTGTGAAAATATATCTAGTGATGGTGAAATATTAGCTTATTTGGAAACAGGAGATGGCTGGTGACTGGAGAAAAATTTGCTTTGAATTTTGTTTGATCCATGCAGACATGGAATATATATCTATATATCATTTTTTTATGAAGTGGATTGACGTGTGCAGCCATTGTGGAAGTGGTATCACAATCAGCGAGTGTAGGATCGCTTGGCTGATATCGGCAGGCAACGTGGTGCTGCTTGGTCCATCAGAAGGATACTTTCAATGGGTTCATTGTTGAGTGCTGCAAAATAGGGACGAGAATGTGTGTTTTGATGACCGAGACACTGGTCCTCTCCAGAACCTCATCTCAATACACACTCTGCATATTAGTGACACATCAACGAGACATGGAGAAGTTTAAGTATCTCAGGATCATATTCACGAGTGGTGGGAAGAAGGAGGCTAAACTGGACGCTAGAATTACAAGTGTTGGCTCAGCAATGTGCCAATTCCAGCATTCAATCCTCAAAAAAAGAGAAGCTGGCAAAAAAGCCAAACTTACTCTCTTCAGTTCGGTTTCCATGCTTGTCCTCGCCTCTGGTCATGAATATTGGGTGATGATCAAAAGAGCGATCATGAATACAAGTGGCCGAAATAGGGTTCCTCTGAATTATGTTCATTGGCAAGACGTGTGGAAGATGGTTGGATGACATCTCAGATGGTCATACTTAGGAACCCAGCCATAAAGTGTAATGACCATTGCTCCTGACAGAACCCTACAAAAGAGATATCTTCCCCTTCCAAGAATTGTAGGCAGAGAAGATGGATGGAGAATTAGTAAAAGAAATATGTTTAAAACAAGAAAGGAAGGGAGGTAAGCATGTTGTGCTATAACTCGTTTTTTGCTTTTAAGTGTCTCTTGAGAACAGTCAGGGCCCGATGTCTTTGCTGGCTGCCCAGTGGGGTGCGGAGATTGATACTGTTAATGTTCTACAGAAATTGTCATCAGTTGACAACTACAAGAAAAACGTGAGTTTGGAGGTGTTTCTAGTGGGATGACAATTTGGGGAGGAAGGACTGGTTGTAGCCATTGGTGTTGTAGTGATGGTGGCTATCATCATCATCATCATCATCATCGTTTAACGTCCGCTTTCCATGCTAGCATGGGTTGGACGATTTGACTGAGGACTGGTGAAACCGGATGGCAACACCAGGCTCCAGTCTGATTTGGCAGAGTTTCTACAGCTGGATGCCCTTCCTAACGCCAACCACTCAGAGAGTGTAGTGGGTGCTTTTATGTGTCACCCGCACGAAAACGGCCACGCTCGAAATGGTGTCTTTTATGT
>NC_068983.1:4682633-4684782 GCF_001194135.2 Octopus bimaculoides | reverse complement strand
GACCCTCTCTGTAACTTTCATAACCTGATCTAACAGCTTGATGCCTCTGTAATTATTTGTATCTAAAGCGTCCCCTTTACCTTTGTAGCAGTTGATTATGATGCTGCTACACCAGTCATTGGGTATGACTCCTTCGTGTATCACCTGGTTCGTAATACAGGTGACTAGGCTATATCCAACACTGCCAGATATTTTGAGCATCTCTGCAGTGATTCCTGATGGGCCGGGGGCTTTCCCGGTCTTCATACTCTTAATTGCTTTATCTACCCTGGTACTATCAACTCGGATAGCTGGTCCCTCTATTGGGTCGACATACGGCAGGCTCTCTTTCTCCCATTCATTCTCTTTATAACAAGTTTTCCATGTTGGACGGTTTGACAGGAGTTGGCAAGCCAAAGAGCAGTACCAGGCCCCAGTCACCTGTTTTGGCATGGTTTCTGGTTACACATAACATTGGTGATGACAGGAGATGGAGAAATGAAAGAGTAAGAGCCAGAGTGGAGATGGTACGAGACCAGTTAGTACCAAGGAGCAGAGACCATTGTAGTATCAGTAGGAAAAGAAGTGAGAGGATACAGCATGTTGGTGGACCAGATATTGTAGTGGGTAGATGAGTGACCTTTCTCTGGATGGTGATATCGAATGCAAGTAGTAGTAGTAATAGTAGTGGAAGCAGCAGCAGAGGTACCACTGCAAATGTGCTCCTCTGTAGGTTTCACCTGGAACAGTCTTCGAGATCTGAGCTGAATACACTTGGAATGAGTTGTCATGGATACTTCCAGGATCACAAAAGGTTTTCAATCCATTCAAAACAATGAACTACCAAAATGGTTAAGTATAGTAAACCCAGCCCACTCCGCTCCCAGTATGATTATTGTGTTTTGAATATGAATTCAGTAGATCTATGATGAAAGAACTTCCAACCATGACTCCACCAAATTTTCAAAGATGCATCTTTAACTACATAAAGTATCAGTTACGTACATCGGGTGACGTTATCAACTCTACCTCAAAATTGCAGGCCTTGTGTCTAAAATTAGATGCAACAAGTCCAAGCTGCATCAGGCACCAAAGCTTTCTCTAGACCAGTTACTTCTATTGACTCTGAAGCATTTACCACTTCCTCTTATACTGTCTTGTGTTCCTCATAATCTACTTCTCTCTTTTTGACAACAGAACTGGTAACCACTAATATCTTTTATTAAGGTTATTCTTTAATTCTCGACTCTCATATGGAAACTTTTGCTCAATGACATATGTGACATATGCACGGCTATCCTAGAAACAACTGTAAGGGACTTTATGTACAACTTCTCTTCTTAATCTCTTCTTTACTTTAACAAATTCTGAAATTATGTTTGAATTGTAAATTCCATGTTTGAAAGTGGCACCACATGTCTTGCCTGTTTAATAGCAATATCAGAGTTTTTCTTGTAATATCTGATTAGAGTTAACAATGGTACGTATTAATTATTATTATTATTCCCACATACTTCTTGTTCTCCTGTCCCCTCTCGCCTCATATCTTAAGGGTGCACCCACATCAACATTATTTTCATCTCTTTCCTGTTCCACTATTGCCACTCCCACAGAAAGACACCTGATATGTTTTGGCCCCTTCCCTCTCACTTTACCCCACATCCCATAGCATAAAGCTGCCCCTCTCTCTCCTCTAGCTCCACTCAGTCAAAAGGAACCTTAGTTTTGTGAGCTACATAACAACCTCAGTGTTGTTGGTAACATAAAAATAAAGCACCCGAATACACTCTGTAAAGTGATTAGCTTTAGAAAGGGCATCCATCCATAGAAACCCTGCCAAAACAGATGACTGGAGCATGATGCACTCTGTCTTGTGCCAGTCTATCAGATATTTCACAAGAAATCACGCAGATTTCTTTTCCTTTATCTGATGGTAACTATACAAGGTTTTTGTTTTTTAGTTTTGTCAAGGTTCTATGTTGCACCTTGGTTAAGTTTGGGATTATTTTCGATTAATTCCTTAAGATGTTGGAGATAGACTGTTTCAATCTGGATAGTTTGTGGTTGAGTTCTTTGTTGGTTGGGAGTGGGTGGTCTAATTGGTAAGTAGGAAATTTGCTGGGTGTGTTGTTCTTTATTACCGATAGCCATTTGAATTTGTATGCTCTTC
>NC_068983.1:4678453-4681862 GCF_001194135.2 Octopus bimaculoides | reverse complement strand
TATATATATATATATATATATATATATATATATATATATATATACACATACATACATATGAATACATAAACACAAGTGAAACTCTGAGTAAGTAAAACCACTGAGTGCATATTTCAAATTGCATTAAATGTCCCCAAAATTTTTAGCAATGTCTGCAGGGGATTAAATCAAAAATAAAATTTAAAAAAACAAAGAAAAAGCCCCATTAGTTTTGTGGTTGATGGGAATAAATCATACACACTTCTTCTAGACTCTGGTGTCCTTTGAGATAAAGAGTAAGCTCCCCGCAGTTGTGTTTAATAGAGTGACCCCTTAAAGCAGCTGAAGAGTTAAAAGACTGAGAATATATATAATTGGATTATTTGTTTTAATTAAAATAAAAGATATTTACAGTTGTGTTGTTTGAAATGAGAGCAGTTGGGTTTCTATTGACATTTGATGAGAGACATTGAGAGAGAGAGAGAGAGCAGCTGCTCGAGTTTGTAGAAGCCTTTGTCAGGATGTGATACTCACCATATCAGTGGCTTCATACTGAATGAAATATATTTGTAATGAGGGGAGAGAGAGAGAGAGAGAGAGAATCCCTGAAGCTAAATAATGCTTTAAAGAAATTTACTTTGTTTCTTGTTAATTTAAGACAGGATTTTTTTGTTGTTTTTTTTTTCCGTAAATATTTGGGATAATGATGTTGGCTCAATATCTAAATATTTGAGAACTTCACAATCAGAGTTATCACAATACCATTTACACAAGCAATCAAACTCCGTCTGGCAAACCTAAGACGAGAAATAGCTTGAACAGATCTGATAACAAATTTCTTGTAAAACAGAAACAGGAAAAAAAAAAAAAAAATTAAAAAAAAAAATTTTCTTTTAATAATAAATGACTTGCTGAGCAGAGGCACAATCAGTTGGTCCGAAAGCTTCACAAGCACATTAACCAATTATAAATTTTGGTCAGAGATTGTGGCGGCACCAAAGAAAATAAGTAAAGCAAGGCAAATCAGCCTTGATTTTTGAACATTCAAACAAATGGGCCGCATTTAACTGCAACACTAAAAGGTCTGAAGATGCCTTGAACATAATTAAGAGACTTGTTTAGTCATTCCACAAAGAGAGATGGTTTATAACTAGGAAAATGGTCGAGAGAGGTGAGGGAGAGGGGGCAGGACAGAAGAAGGGTTGGGGTGCTGCAATAAGGAAGATATGCTACTAAAATATATATATATATATATACACACACACACACAAAATGGTGGTATAATCCTCAAATAACTAACATCCCAGAGTAAACATGGAAATCATTTCGTTTCTGATTTCAAAGACCTTAGTCCCTGAAAGTGATTTAACAAAGAAACACACAAATGTATGTGTGTATACTTACACACACATATACATACATACATATATATATATGTATATACACACACATGTACACACTATGAGAAAGCACTGACTTTTTCTGAATGGAAACAAATGCTGTGGCCTGGAGAATGTCCCTCTTTGGGGCCAGTTATAGTTTTGATTTTTAGCCTTTGTTATATTGTGGGGAAAAAAAGAGGGGATGGTGTAACGACCATCATCAAGGTTACCAATTAAAATATTTAGGGACACAAATTCTCGTTGACTCCTTGTTCCATTAAGCACACCAAGGATTTAAATATTTCAGCATATCATTAATACGTTCAAATTAAAACCTATAGGTCTAATTTACTAATGAAGCCCATGAGACATAAAAAGAGGATCAAGTTATTCAAGGGTTTGGGGAGTGACTAAGGAAGGGAGAAATTGAAATAATCTGGTTTACTACTAAACTGAAAAGCAAACGATCTGCTGCTTGGTACCGAATCATTATTGGAAATAATTTAATGGTATAATTACTGGGGGTTGTTAAGACTTCAGTTTGTTACCAAATGCTTATTGATACCAGAAGTCAACTTAAACAGAAATTGAATACACAACATTGTGTTTCATGAAACAGATACTGTAACTCACTGTTAGTGAAGAAGTCTCCATTAATTTTAATTTTTCATAATGTTAATAATTAAATGGGGTTAAAAAAATATATTAAACAATCTCAAAGTAAAAAAAAAAAGAGAGAAAGAGTAACTTAGCATATTATGGAATATTCATAGAAGAGGCAGGACGATGAGGAGGAGAGGGGACATGTAGACTCCCTAAAGATTGATAGTAGCAATGTTCCTGGAGCCAGGGTTACATATTTTGCAGTGTCTGGCAACAAAGTAAAGGATCACAGTATTGAGGGAGGAGGGGTTAACATCACTGGCTGCTAGACACAAAGCAAAAACGTTTTAATGGTTTAATGATATAGGATTTTGTTTTAATTCCAAATATGTAAGGAACACCAGACAGAAGCAATAAAACCAATATTTTGGAGACGGAAGGTAAGTGGCGGCAGCAGGGAAGTTGGGGGTGGGGGTGGAAGCTAAAGACTAAAAATAACAGAGAGAGAGAGAGAGAGAGATTCCAAAACTAGGACAGCGGGAGAGAAAATGTAGAGATGTTGTGAAGAAATTTATTACAGACGGAGAAGAAAAGAAAAAAAGAACGAGGACATACATAAAAAGGAGTGTTTGATAGATATTAAGAATGGATGTGGTGGGACGGGGAACAGAAATAACTCAGGTTTAAAAAATATATATTTTCAGCCGCAATAAAATACAAGCATCTAAGGATACACATTGAATATTGGAAATTTTTTATAATTTGTATTTTCTCTTTCTTAAATGAAACACTTTATATATTTGTGTGTGTGTGTGTGTGGGATGTATGTATGTATATATGTGTGTGTACATATATATATATATATATATATATATATACACACACACACACACACATATATATACATACATACACACACAAGTGTAAATGTATTGTATTTCAAACAAGACCGATGTACAATAATATTTAAAATTATTATGTTAATAAATTATATAATAAAAACATTCTTACATTTTTTCAAGGAGGATGTGGTGTTTTAGTATATTTCATTGTGTGTTTTTGTTTTACTTTTTTCTCAATAAAATTTTATCTTTTGAAAAGTCAACGTGTTGTTCTGTACAAGGTTGACACTTAGTCCACTGCTGTCAGCAAAGATGAGAGGGGGGAGAGCAGAAAAACAGATTCTCCTTGATACAACAGGGCCTGCGGCTTCAGGGTTAGCTCTGGGCCTAGAATTCACGATGAATGCATTGCAGAAGAATGTTGGAACACAATAAGTAGAGGAATACTCGGTCCCTGCCTTTACAGCGCTGGGATCTCTGGCACAAAGAGTCAGTTTCAGCTTTTCAAAAAATCTTTACGCCATTCATTAGAAAGAAACGAAAATGGTTTTCTAATGAACCTAAGATTATTCTGGATTGCTGTTGAATTTGGGAATAGTGGTG
>NC_068983.1:4667717-4678425 GCF_001194135.2 Octopus bimaculoides | reverse complement strand
GGGGGGGGGGGGAGCAGTAGGTGAATAAATAAATCTAGCTTAAACCAATACGTTTAAACCATTAAAAATGAACTCAATATCCAAGTGTTGTGTACAGACTAGTCCGTGCATTCTTATCCTTCTAATCCATCTGGTTTCAGCAACGAAGCTAGAAGATGGCAAGCCCCAGTCTGACAATAACTGCTTACGTTTACTACTTCTAAACTGTCAAACATAGTGAGGAGGCCATCTTTAAACTAATGTACCTAACCTGAAAATATAAGAGCCCTCCTGCTAACAGACAATAATTGGCTGCTGTTATGATGATGAGGATGGGGAAAAGAAATTGGAAGAATTTTGGACTAAAAAGAAGGGAGCTATAGATTAGCCAAACAGAAAGAGAGAATATTTAGACAAACGGGCTGGAAAGTGTAAGATAATCCTACACAATTGAAGAGGTGTATTACATATATATATGTGTGTGTGTGTGTACACACATGTATATACAAATACATACATATGTACACGTGTGTATACATACATAAACACACACATTTTTCCTACAAGGGAGAGTGGCAAGGCAACAATGGGTGGAGAAGACTTTTGTAGGAATTGGCAGAGCTATAAAAAAAAAGAAAAAGAAAATGAGAGAGAGAGAGCCAGATTTCTCAGAATAGATCTGTTAACAGTTGATTTGTGGTAAGATCAACAGGTTAACATTGACATGATGGGGCATGAACAACCAGCAACTGTAATGGTTTGCAACAGACAGTCTGATGACTAGACAGAGTCCTCTCTGGTAAGCATTCATTCATCCATGCATACTTATAATCCTGTTGGCTGCCGCACAAAGCCATATTGACTACAGAAGACCTCTATGTCGGCGTGCCTGGCTCATTAGAACCTCTGGGAGAACCATCCGCAGTTACTGTTTTCTTAGTTCGATTTAATCGGTCCAGCTCGGCAGCAGCATCACGAGTTACGGCAGCCTTGTCAACTGGAAATTAAGACACAATCCATTATAATAATACACAACAAAACATTAACAAATAAGACACTTTATCTACAATCTGCTTTATAATAACTGGAGAGTTACATCTAATTTATGATGGTCCCTCGTTAAAACTACACATGGTTGTTATTAATAAACAGTAGAAACCGAGAAAGATGAAGCTGGCCTATGTTGGTAAATAGCAATTTATGAAGTTCACACAGACAATCATTGAGGAAACATTACTGTTAGTGGGAAGAATAAGAAATTGGAAGAGAGGCAATGAGCGAAGAGGGCAGGAAGTGAAGGAGAGAAAGGGGGCAAGAGGTGAAGAGGGGAAGGAGTTCTCTACTTCACCTCTTGCCCCCTTTGGCAATGAGGGTTAGACACATGTTAGTGGAGAAGAGTGATGAAGGGAGCAAGGAGAAAAGGTTTGTCGGTGCGTACATAATCCCGTCCCTTTACGTTTTTCAAATTTCCTAAGATAAAATCAACAAATACATACCTTTCTACAGACACAAAAAAGAGTAATACGATTAGGAACAGAATTAGCCTAGATAAGACACAACTTGGTTCTATGGCAGAGTGAAGGGCAACTGATGTTGTCTTCTAAAAGAGGAAACAACTGTAGGAGCATTTAGTTTGGTGAGAGTGTGCACCCCTACCTTGCGTTCATCAATTTGGTGAAGGTGTTTCATAAATTTTCACACTAAACTTCACGGTTACTAGGAGACTAAGAGTAGATGAATGGTTTGAGAGACATACAACAGTGTGTGAATGGCTTGTGAGAAGTTTACAAGCCATGCACAAAGGCATCCACCAGAAATCAGCTGTCAGCACCTCCCCTGTTTGTTGGATGTCAAGATTGGCTGTCCATAAGAACTCTCTTCATGCTGGATGTAATTCTTACAGCTGACGGAATTAGAATTATGGAAGCAAGGCCTAGAATCAAGAGGCCTTACGGTAAACTTAGCAAAGACCTAAAGTAGTAGTAGGAGGAGGAGAAGGAAGGAGGTAGTGAAGAAAAGATTCTTTGACTGCGCAGAAATGGTTACAATTGATATGCAGAAAAAGTGGCAGTAGGATTTCCACACAGAATGTAAGCTTTTGAATGCACAAGAAGTGCAGTGGGGGGAGGGAGACAAGCAGGTTGGCAGGGGTGGATAGGAGAATTCAGAATATACAACATGGAAAGGAGAAAGGATAGTGGGAATGGGGTGTCAGGGCACACCCTAAAAGGGGATAAAGAAAGAATGAAGGGTGGCTGGTTGGGTAGGTTTGCAAATGTGTGAAAGGCAAGTGACAGACAGTAGAGATAAGGATAAAGGAAAATCCAGAGAGTGGTGGACACAGGTGAAGGTGGGGATGTGGTGAATCTTAGTTTGGTGGTGGTGGGGAAAGTGCAATGAAATATATAGGAGTTGGTAAGGTGAGCTGGAGAAGGAAAGTATAATAAAGCTGTAGATACATGAGAAGTAGGGGGATGAGGTGAAGGGGAGAGAAGAGGCAGAGATTAGAGGTACAAAGGTGGATGAAGGGGGGACCTCAATGACATATCTGACAGGGATATATCTAAATAACAAGGTTAGGAAATTCATGCAGTGTTGTTATAAATGATGACATCACAGCTTCTGTCGATTATAAACTTGTACTTGCTGTCAGATGTGTAACACCCGGGGGGGGGGGGTTACTGCTGCTTCTGGGAGCAATATTGTGGTTACTTGAGGGGGATCACTCGGTCATCCCTCCCACCAGCCCAGATTGAAAACATCAATGCCAATACAGTTTGACAATGAAACGGATAAAAGTCTGAAAGAGATGGTGCAATTCATTTACCTGATTTATTACCTGCCTCTGTTTTCTTGCTGAGAAGACTGTTAAAGAAATTAGCCAACATCCCTTCAGTGCCAGCTGTTTTGGAATCAAGCTGAAATAGAGATCAAAGAGAATCAGCAAAAAACACAAGCCTGGTTGAATTGTCTCACAACATAATACTACAACTACTATTGCAACCTGACACCTTTCACACCTGATACACACTAATTACTTCAAGTTTTAAGAGGCTAATAATTTATTGTCATAGTATCTCTGAGTTTTCTGAAATTTATCTCTGAATCATCTTCAGAATGATTATTTCTCTTTCTTATTAAACACTATTTTAAAATTATAAAACAACTTCATATTGCTTATCAAATGAGACTTCAATCCAACACTGATACAGTAACAATGATAATAGTTCATCAGAAATGCTAGAATTACCAGAATAACTGCCTTTTTATGTTTCAGGGAAACCCAACAGATAAATGTATCTGTTGGACTGAAGTTTAAGGAGTAATATTTAAATAGCTGACATTACCAGAACTTCCCAGCAGGCATTGCCACTGCTGGGGTCAGATGGAAAGTGGAGAGTTAAATCAAGATGATAAAAGCTCCTAGTGATGAATGCCACCTTGCCCTGAGGTATCGACTCCTGGGCCAATGACTTACGAGGAACCCAGACTCCAGCTCTGGATGGAAGTCTGAGAACAATTCCCACCTCCAACTGATATAAGAATCCTACCCAGCTAAAGGCTTCTCTCCCGGCACAAAAGCAACAGAGAAGACACTCAACTGCCTCAGAATGAGAAAAGGACGACCACAAGTTTCTTTGGTCAGATGGGGCTACAAGTCCAGCCGAACCTCCTGTGTATGTGGATCACTGCCTTGTCTGCCCTCCACAACCCAACCTCTGCAGCTCAAAAAAACCTGGCAAAGTTCAATAAAAATGAAAAGAACTGTGGAAAGAAATGATAAACTGTACCAATATCTATAATAACACTTGGATGGTTGGGGGGAAAAAGAAATTAATAATTATTGGATTGAAAAACTGATAGAAGAAGAATATTTATCATATCCTAAGAGTAAAACACAAACAAATGTAAGAATTAAATTAATAATTCTTATAAAACAGTTTTTAAATGTTAACCAAATTCCACAGGTTATTGGTAATGTTATGAAATAAATCTAATATGATTATCTTTAATGATATAAATTGCCAACGTTGAACAGAGTTAAATGAGATGAGGACAGTTACTTGAGTATAAGCATGGCTGTGTGGTTAACAAGTTCAATTTACAAGTACAGGAGTCCAAGTTTGCATTCCCCAGTATGGCATACAAAGTGTCTTGTACCAAAGCTCTGGGTTAACCAAAACCTTGAGAGTAGAATCTTGATAGATGGAAACTGTGCAGAAAAGTACTGTATACATGTATACACACAGATAAACGTGTATATATTTCTGGAATGGATACTGACAAGGGATTGAGACTTGTTCTGTACTGAGGTACAAACACTCCCTTGGCACATTCACCATAAAAAACGCAGTGAACCTCTGATTGGCTCATTACAACATAGAAGTGCTTATTGTTCACCAAATGTGATAAAAACATTAATATCTGTTGTCAATGGCTTGAAGCAGTGGGGGAAGAAAAAAAAAACTCGATAAGTTAGAAAAAAAGGGGGAAAAAAAAAAGCTAACTTCTATAAAATGAAAATAGTTTGTCATTGTAGTTAAAGTGAAATTAAAAATAGCCACTGAGACAGGACATTGTTAGAATTGTGTACATAATCCTTGCTTGAAATAATGTTAGCATTGGCAGCAAAAAGAAGAAGAAAAAAAACCCCAAACTGCTGACCAAAAGAAAAACAACAAAAAATCAGCCCAGCATCCAGGCAGAACAATGTGTTGTCATGCTGACCAAAGTAGTGACTGTCAAGTGAACACCTCAAATGAAATAGTAAAAGACATGCTTATTTTGAACAAGTCCAAACACTCCACACTTCCTTTCATACAACATTGTACAGGTAGAGAAAAAGAAGTAGAAAGAAAAACGGTGATATTCACTGGAACTTTTCTAGCTGATCCTGAAGTAGGAGAACCAGTGCCTCCTGGTGATGATCGGGAAGATGGAGATCCCTTAGCGACGCCTGCAGATGAACGTATAGGGGTTTCCTAGCGGAATATAAAAACGTACCGAAAGTTAAGAAGAGAATAGGAAGTAAACCCTCTACGAAGATTTAAATAATTGTTGTAATTAGATAACATCTGGTAAAGAAAGACTTGGAAGACATTATAGTCAGCCCTATCACTAGAAAATGTAAATACCAAGGCTAAGATAGCTGGAATCTAGTTCTATATTTATGAGGAATTATTTACATCATTTACATTTGACGGATATTTGTCCTCATCTTGTTTGTTGCTAATACAAGGTTTCAGCTGATATACCCTCCAGCCTTCATCAGGTGTCTTGGGGAAATTTTGAATCAGGGGTCTCATTCCTAAGGTATCTTTCAATATTATTATTCAGGTCACTGCCTGGAATCGAACTCGGAATCTTGGGGTTAGTAGCCCGCACTCTTAACCACTACGCCATACGCTGGAATCTGTATTGAATATGTGCTTACGTAATTTCTCTCCATCAGTTTATTGTCACGTTAGCAAAGATATTGCAAGGAGACATGGTACACCTCATCATTGTCATTTAACGTCTGCTTTCCATGCTGGCATGGGTTGGACGGTTTGACCGAGGGCTGGCAAGCCAGAAGGCTGCACCAGGCTCCAATCTGATCTGGCAAAGTTTCTACAGCTGGATGCCCTTCCTAACTCCAACCACTGCTTTTTACGTTCCACCGGCACGAGGGCCAATCAGGCGGTACTGGCATTGACCACACTCGAATGGTGCTTTTCACGTGCCACCGGCTGCATTTCCAAAATCAATGAGGTATGATACTCTATTTATAACATCAATGAAGATATGATGCCGTATTTATAACATAAGATGTATGACATTGCATTTAAGGCATCAGATATTATATGACACTATATTTACAGTATCAATGAGATGACACTGTATGTAGGGCAGGTCATTCTTGTAAAAATAAGAGAAACTGGAGAAAAAAGTACAAAATAATCTTTGAAAAAAGCTTTGCTGTTTCTGTTCTTTGTTTAGCAACCGAGATAAAATTGCATTGCAAGTTCTTATTTAACAAATCTGGCAAAAGGGATCGGCAAAACTATTGATCCTTCATTGTTGTTGCAAGAATTTATGTTGGAGAGCCTGAAATAATTTTGCAAAATGATTTGCATCTAAAAAGAAAGAATTCACAAGGGTAAATTTAGATTCTGTTTTGTAGAATAAGATTAAGGAATGATGACAATCACTTCTCCAGTAATTATTTCTAAGTCTCAAACATCTGGGTTTTTGACAGTAAAATAGAACACTTTACCGTTACATAATTTCCCCATCGAGGAGCCCCCACCCTACCCCACTCCAACCTCTGGAGATCAATATGAATTAGGTTGGCAACCTCTGACATACTTAACATGCTATTAGTAAAGATGTTCATTTGTTAGGGGCATAAAATAAAAAAAGTTTTTAAATAGCAAAAAGAAACCAATGTTTATTGCAGGGGCTGGTGGTGGCAGTAGCAAGAAATGTCAATTGGATTGTCAGGAGATACAGACCGGTGTGGAACCTGGAGCAGGTTGACTGTTAAGTAGGCTTTGTTGACGCATAAGAAAGACTTGTTCATCTTCAGCAACAATTTCTGCATCTTTCTGGATAGGCTGCAAATATACAGGAAAGAATCATTACAAAAAAAAGAGACTGCTGACAATAATCTAACATCATTGTTTAACGTCCACTTTCTATGCTGGCATGGGTTGGACGGTTTGACTGAGGTCTGGTGAGCCAGAGGCTGCACCAGGCCCAATCTGAACTGGCAAAGTTTCTACAGCTGGATGCCCTTCCTAACTCTAACCACTCAGAGAGTGTAGTGGGTGCTTTTACGTGCCACCGGCACGAGGGCCAGTCAGGCGGTACTGGCAACAATCACGCTCGAATGGTGCTTTTCATGTGTCACCAGCACAGGGGTCAATCCGTGGCCTTGGCAACAATCACGCTCAGATGTGCTTTTAACGTCATGCTCGGATAGCAGCAATTTCATTTACCCTTTTCAAGTTATTGGAATCCATTTCCTTTATATGAAACCCGTTTAAACCAATGCTACTTTTTCACTTTTCCCTTAACAAATCTTGGGGGTCAAATACTTTGATTAAAAAAAAAAAAAACATCACTGCATTCCCATATTTCAGAAAAATTGATTTTTCTAAATTTTTTTTCCTTTTCTTTCTTCAATATTAAAAAAAAATAAAACTTATAAACATAATGATTATAAAACTGGGATAAATTAAAAACATTCCTGAAATGTAGTTGTAGAGGGAGGAGGGTTAGTGCAATAATGTAATAAAACAAAGTTTTCTGTGTCTAAGGTAACAAGAAGGGAATGTAGACAGATAAAAGTGTTGAAATACTTCCATTCTTTGAGATGGAAGAAAATATATGTGGCCTCGTTTATCACTGATTGATCTGTAATAACATGGGTTAATGATCAGTTGGAAGATTCCACTTATCCCAAAAGCATACCATGGCGACCATCCACAGTGCTCAGCTACCCAGAAGATTCCACTTATCCCAAAAGCATACCATGGCGACTATCCACAGTGCTCAGCTACCCAGAATGTACAGACTTGTGCTGGGGAAGCTGCTTTTAGCCATCAACACAAGACCAGTGAACAGAGAAAACATAAGGACACAGATCGTGTCATATAACCAGTTGGAGACGACGTCTCCTGGGGCTAAATTACAGCAACATTCGTACTAAACCAGGATTGCCATGTTATGTTGGCAAACAATCTTTACTTCAAAGTACTGTTGCTGAATATCTCTCATTGTGAGATTCAGAAATAGTAATTTTCTAAGAGGCTTTTGTCTTGAAAGTTACAAGGCAACCTTGTTGGCACTAGTGCCAAGTAAAATGCACCCTGTACACTCTGTAAAGTGGGTGGCACTCACACACACACACACACAATGATGGGTTTCTTTCAATTTCCATCTGCTAAGAGCACTCATAAGTCTTTGGTTAGTCCACAGCTGAAATAGAAGACACTTGCCCGAGGTGCCCTGCAGTGGGGCTGGGGAGGTAAGCTTACCTTTCTTACAACTGGTTTACTGGGAATATCTTCACTCAGGTCCTCAGCTTTCATGTTTGCAAGATTTTCATTTAGAATAGATATTTTCTTTTCTGTATCCCAACCAGCAGGACTAGATTCAAAGAAAAACAAAGAAAGAATTCAAGGTTGAAATCAGAAATTCAAGAGAAATCTCAAAGGAAAGCGTGGCCAAAACAACAAATTTCTACCTAATGGAGGTTAAATTAGAAAATTACTAATTGTAAATCTCACAACAAGAGATATTCAGCAACAGTACTTTAGAGTAAAGATTGTTTGCCAATATAATAACATGGCAGTCCTGGTTTACGACGAATGTTGCTGTAATTTAGCCCCAGGAGACATCGTCTCCAGTTGGCTATACGACATGATCTGTGTCCTTATATTTTCTAACAAGGGAATCTAGCACCCCCACTCAGCTCAAAACAATATCTGTGTATCGCGATTTCCAGGAAATAACCCGGAAATCGCGATACACAGATATTGTTTTGAGCTGAGTGGGGGTGCTAGATTCCCTTGTTCGAAAATATAAGGACACAGATTGTGTCGTATGGCCAGCTGGAGACGATGTCTCCTGGGGCTAAATTACAGCAACATTCGTCCTAAACCAATAATGGAGGTTAAGTTAAAAGACTTAATAACATCTTGGGAAATGGCTCACCGACTTTCTGTCACTGAAACTGCTATTTACTGGCAGAGTCCCAATAGTTTTACCTTCAGATAACAACTTTAGCTTTCTACAACAAATAAGCTGTTTAACAGAGACGGATTCAAGGAGGTCAAAAGATTAAACAGCACTTAACAGGTTACAGGATCCTATGCCAACTTATATTAACGACAAGTCAACTATAGAAGCCTTCCCAGGCATAAGAGTAAAACCTGAGAATTACAATTGTTTTCTTTGTTAACAAGTCTCCTCCAAAAGAAACTCCATTTTAAAGCAGTGGCCCTGAAGCATAAATTTTGCTAATTATGTCATAATTTGCAAGAGGAATGACATCAACCACTGGAAGATGAACGAACACCATTTCCATGGAAGTTAGTTCACCTGTTAAATTCAGCAAAGAAACAATTTGTTTCAAATTTTGGCGCAAGGCCAGCAATATCAGCTTTACCTTTCATCCTTTTGGTGGGGGTCGATAAAATAACTCCTCCCTGATATTGCTGGCCTTGCACCAAAATACATAAAGTGGTTGGTGTCATGAAGGATGTCTTATTGTAGGAACTATGTCAAAAAGGAAACAAATGAGAGGAGTAGGGGCCATTTGCCACACTATGGAGGGTAGTGGTCCCAAATAAGAACTGACCTTCCAACCCATAGAAAGCGGGAGTAAAATGGCATTTTTAAGCGAGGCAAGTTCATCATCATTTAATGTCAGTTTTCCATGCTGACATGGGTGGAATGGCTCGACAGGAAATGGCAAGGCCAGGAGTTGTAGCAGGTTCCTTTGTTTTGGAATGGTTTCTGTTTTTTCTAATGCTAACCTCTTTACAAAAAGTGTACTGGGTACCTTTTTACATTGGCACCAGCACTTCTAAATCATAAAACCCCATATACATAATCAGAAGTGATCTAGACTTTCCAGCAATCACAACAATATAAAACAGTTTTTATAGAAGACATTTTAAGATGAGGGGGGAAGGAAAGAGAAACCAAATAAACACTTACACAAACACAGAATCTTTTTCTACCACATATGCAGGCATTGAGAATGAAAATCCATATATCCTGTGGACCAAATACTTAAACAGAAGATCACAGTTCTTTTCCTCTTTCACAGATGTATATATTAGGGCAGCACCATCTTCAGGGTTAAAGAAAGCTTACGACATCTCACATTTTATATTGGGCTGGTGCATAATTATTGCAGCTTTTTTCAACACTAACAATATTTAACAAAAACATCTTTAAATGACAGTCTGACGACTGTCTACCAAGCAAATGGGAAGCAGTAATTGAAGTAGATGGTGAATATGCTCCGGAATAATCATTTAAAGATGTTTTCTTTTACATGTTATTGTTTTTGTTGAATAAAATTTGTTGAAAAAAAAAGCCACAATAATTATGCACCAACCCAATATATAATACATTGGTCAAATAGTACATCATTTTATAGTAAATATCTTGGAAAATCACTATACATTTATTTTTCCCATGCTAATAATTACTGCAATAGTTTGGAGATTGGAATGTAGGAGGTGGCATCAAAAGGTTCCCAGAATAGTTATGTTTAAAAAAATAAACCATTTAGCTAAGTTTTAAAATCGTCTTCTTCGAAATAGTAACCTTGCACAGCAATATACCGGTCCTTGTGTTCCTGCCATTTTTGGAACTCGGCTGGGCAGTAATTTTCCAGAAGGAAGTCGAGGATCTTCTGTGAGTCTCTCTGGATCTCGACAACCGTGTTAAAATGGTGACCTTTGTGCTACATTTTTATCTTGGAGAAGAGATGGAAGTCCCCATGTGTTAAATCTGGGAAATAGGGCAGGTAAACAAGTGATACAATGTTGTTTTTGCCGAGAAATTCCCAAGTGAGAAAGGCTCTGTGAAGAAACCAATTCTTCGTGCTCCACAGATCTGGTTGCTTTCGTCGAATGTCCTCTTTCAAATGCTTCAAAATGTCGCAGTAGAACTCTAGATTGATGGCCTGCCCAAGGGAAGAATTCTAGATGCACAATACTACATTTCT
>NC_068983.1:4651413-4667696 GCF_001194135.2 Octopus bimaculoides | reverse complement strand
GGGGGGGGGGGGTGACGCTTGTGACAGGTCTTCTGTTTTTGAAGCACCCGTGTCACTCAAAACATTGCATATGACCCATTGCCTCGTCGCTGTAAGCTTGCTGAGGTATGCTCAATGTCTCTGTAGCAGACTTTTCAAGTTTAACACTAAATCTTACGTTGGCTCTTTGTTCTTGTCCATGAAGAAATCACAGACTACAGCAGACCCACGTGAACACAAAGTTCACAACTTGAAAAGTAAACATAGTGATGTCACTTGGTACACCGCTGAGTGAAGGTCACAAACATGTGCTGCCATCTGTTGGAATGCTACAGAACTCTATCAACTGCTGAAATCCAAGATTCTTTTTCTCCAAACAAACCTCCTCCTCCTCCTTCTAATAATAATAATAATAATAATAATACTACCAGTGCAGTGGCCCTCAGAGTTCTGATCTTGGAAGGGTTATGTACAGATTTTGTATTGGTGTAAAAGATGGGCTACAGCAAATATTCTGCTCAATACCAAATTTGGTTGTCAGTTGCTTGACTATAACCAACTGAGCATGTCCCTTAGTGGCTGACAATATGTGCATCTCTGATCGCGAGCGGATGTAGTAGGAAAGAATCAATAGCCATTTGTTCTTCGGGGTTCGAAGAATTCATCCTTGGAAACATGGGTTTTTCATTCACTATCCTCAAACAACCCTTATTCAGGGACCTTTTGAGCAGGATGTGCCATTCATCTTGATATGAAGTCACCATGTCGTGCACATGAGGTTGTGATGCAGATGGTTAATGTACCCTTATCAGACAGGTAGTCATGATGGGTGTATTGGGCTTCATATATTTATACCCCAGTGTCACTTTGATGGCATGCACTGCTCTCTCTCAATAATCCTTTCTACTAGAGGCACAAGGCCTGAAATTTTTGGGGAGGCGGAATAGTCGATTACACACGTACTTAATTTATCAACCCCAAAAGGATGAATGGCAAAGTCGACCTAGGCGAAATTTGAACTCAGAACATAGCGACAGACGAAGTACCAGTAAGTATTTCGCCCAGCGTGCTAATGATTCTGCCAGCTCACTGTCTTTCTCTCTCTCAATAACGATGAGGAGGATGATAATTATCAATACAGTAAATTCTGTCAGACACAAATTATAAGAATTTGAAAGTAAGGAAGCATAAACTGAAACTGCATCACTTTGAACCAGGAAGACCTCTAACTTTAATAAATATCCATGGAGTCACAACAACATGTCTGGTCTGCAGTGAAATTTGGCTCACAAAGGACTTTTGGGGGGGGGGGGCAGAATACACTGTGGGTTTTATATAAGGGTTCATATCCAGAGGGATTTAGTCCTGAAGAATGATAAAGACAGTGAAATTGTTCTGTCCAAACCTTATCCCAAGCTGCCACAAGAGGCCCTTGTGGACCTAAATACACAAAGATCTAACCCCGTTTGTTCAATGTTACATCTGTTATTCCATGCCAGCACAAGTTAGACAAAGTGAAAAGCATGTTGGCTTAGTGGTTAGGGTATTAGGCTCAAGATCCTAAGGTCAGGGGTTTGATTTCTGGCAGAGCATCTTAGCCTTGAGCAAGGCACTTTATTTCATGTTACAGACCATTCATCTGACAATCAAAGGGCCAGCCTTGCCACATTCTGTGTCAAACTGAATCTCCCAGAGAACAGCATTAAAGGTATACATGTCTGAGGAGTACTCAGCCACGTGCATGTTAATTTCATGAGCAGGCTGTTCCACTGATCGGATCAACTGGAACACTTGTCATCGTAACCGAATGAGTGCCATTTTTCTTCAAGTTGAAAAAAGGCTTTAATTTTACAACCAGATGTCCTTTCTGTCAGTAACCCTTCATTTTACACATATTCAAAGGGTGTAAATCTGGCAGAGGAGTTGTTATCATAAGACAATTGCTCATAACTCACAACATTTGGAGAGTACGTACACAAACAGGCTTCTTTCAGTTTCCCTCTACCAAATTCACTCACAAAGCTTTGGCTGGTCCATGACTATAGTTAAAGACACTTCCCCTGAAACTGTGTGTAAAGCCCTTAAAATATCCCAACCAGCACATTGATAAACATATTTCTTGCTGAAGGATACAGTTTAAACAAAATTTCCTCAAATGTTGCTGGATAAAGTCAAAATGTTCTTCTTTATAATCATGTTCCTTCTCCAAAACAGAAATAGTATCAGTCTGAAAAGTAAAAAGAAAATCAGATCAGTAATTACAGCCAGAAATAATTATAATTTAATTATTAATTTTTAACAGATTTCCATCCCCTCCATCATACTATAATGGGTTGGGCCTTGTTTTATTTCTTTTTCCAAGACATTTCTCTCTCTTCTAAATGCTCAATTGTGAAATGAGAGTGGAACCTCATTGTCAGGCAAGTAGCCTGACACACAGGTTATTTATCCTATTCAGCTGCAATGATGAAGTGATGACGAATGGAACCTCTCGTCCAACGTCTTAATCTCACACAGATAATTGGAATAAACAAGTTTTACAATTGTGCAAGAAGCCAGCCAACTTCTTTCTTCAATCCCACACAATCTAAAATACTTCAATCATTTTATCTCAAACATCTTTTGTCATTGACTAAAGTTACAGGAATACAGGGAGGAGGAGGATTATGTTACGGACAAACAGGAAATTAGTTTCCTATAAAAAGACAGTAACTGGCGTAATTGATTGCAGAAATCACCAGGGGCCATGGACTACATAACATCAACTGAAATATAATGAATGAACCAATAAGGGAACCTTTACTTGCAAGAAACAACAGCCAAACTTCCCTCAAATTAAACCTCACCTAGATACTATTAAAAATACAGGATAGCCATGGCCATCCACTCTTATGCTTACCTTGTACCTTGGGAGTTTGTTCTGTCCCCTACCACTACCATCTTTAACTTCCCCCAGCTACAACCACCTACTCTTATATAATGTGGGGTAGCCGTGCATCCCCTCAATAGCCAAACACCTCTATCATACTTTAGCCCCTCAACACCTAGCAAAAAACTACCTCTGCCTCCACCCCACAGCAGGGTGAGCTTATCTTCCCCTTTCTCCCCTCTTGCTAGTGCTGGTTGAATGAGGAAAAAGCACCCAACATACTGCAAAGCGGTCGGCATAGAAACAATGCCTAAGCAGACAATGGAGCTAAAGGCAGTCCCGTGGCTTGCTCGATCCTATGAAACCGTCCAACCCATACCAGCAGACAAGAGGCATGTTAAATGATGAAGAATGACCTGGAGTTAAACAACTACCACTCAAAAAGATAGGCTCCCAACATACCCATGCATTTATGCCTCAAGGGTTACTGAAGGCCAACATTACACACAAACCACTTATCTACAATTACATAAATTTATTATTTTCATAGAGATATCAGGATTCTTGACTTTGCATGACAAACAAAATGCACAAAGACCAAGTTGATGTGCTGAACTTGGAATTATTCCTGATAAATCTGGATCTTGTAAAGGATTTTTATTCATGTAGTGCAGTATCATTGCTATTTCAATTTTTACAGACAGAAAACAATATGAAGGGACCAGATAATACTGAAACCATTTTCATACATTATGTAGAGACATAATGATTGAAATGACTAAAAGATTTCCGTCTCTGAGCAAGTTCTGTTTTGAAGCAGAAAATGGCAATTACTGTCTTAGATGTTTTCAGCCATTCTTGCTGGTTAGAATCTCTGAGAGATGAGAAAAAGACAAGTAGAACTGAAATGTATTATCAAAGAATGCACGAAATGATTGTGTTCAAATGAAAATTTAATGAACAGCAAAAAGGTCAGAGAAACATGTTCACAACTGTCCCCTAATCTTCTTTTCTTTAATGACATGTCAATTTTGGAGAACTCTTCAATCTTGAGATTATCTCCCTTTCTCAAGTGAAGTTAACTGCCTTTTGGTAATTATGAGACATCTCTTAGAGGCAGAGATAATGTGTAATAAATCAAGAATCTATGTAATATGCTATTTGATAAACCTGTAATAGTCTGTTGTTCAAAAACATGCCACTGGCCACCAAGTTATTTCTCTTATTTTTGTCTAAAATTATGATAAAATATCTGTAGTGAAACTCCAAATCAACCCAGACCAAACAAACATCTGATCGAAAGTGTTCCAGTCAACCATTTATTTTAAAAACAAGTAGGGCCACATTATCGAATGTGTCCTGAGAGTGAATTATGACTTTACAGAGATTATTTGGCTAATATTTATCACCAGTAGCCCGTGCTCTTAACCACTACGCTACGGGCATATGGCGTAGTGGTTAAGAGCATGGGCTACTAACCCCAAGATTCTGAGTTCGATTATAGGCAGTGGCCTAAATAATAATAATAACATTGAAAAATGCCTTAGGAACGAGAACCCAAGTTCGAAATTTCCCCAAGACACCCGATGAAGGTTGGATGGCATATCAGCCGAAATGTGTTAACAACAAACAAGATGAGGACAAATATCCGTCAAATGTAAATAATGTACATAATGCAAATGGAGTTTAGTCTAAGCCTTTCAATGTGGATGTTGGACTTCAGCAAAGGTGTGTATTGTCACCCCTCCTTTCCAGAATTTTTATGAACTGCACAGATATGTGCAGACACTGTGGAAGTGGGGCCACGATGGATGGATGAAGAACCGGTTGGGTGATATCAGCAAACGACATGGTGTCACAAACATGGCTCTTCAGAAGGTGATCTCCAACATGCACTGAACGAGTTTGCTGCCGAGTGATGCAAGGCAGGAACAAGAATGTTGCAAAAACTGAGACACTGGTCCTCTCCAGAACCTCATCTTAGAGCACACTCTGCATATTAGTGACATCAACGAGACATGGAAAAGTTTAAGTATCTCAGGATCATATTCACGAGTGGTGGGAAGAAGGAGGCTAAACTGGACGCTAGAATTACAAGTGTTGGCTCAGTAATGTGCCAATTCCAGCGTTCAATCCTCAAAAGAAGAGAGGTTGGCAAAAAAGCCAAGCTTACCATCTTCAATTCAGTTTCAATGCTTGTCCTCGCCTCTCATCATCATCATCATCATCATTGTTTAACGTCCGCTTTCCATGCTAGCATGGGTTGGACAATTTGACTGAGGATCGGTGAACCAGATGGCTGCACCAGGCTCCAGTCATGAATATCAGGTAATGACTGAAAGAGTACAATTGTGAATACAAGCAGCCAAAATGGGATTTCACTGACGGATCTCTGGAGTAACGTTACTCAACAGAGCGCATAGCTTGAAGATAAAAGACTCTCTCCAGATTGAGTTGCCACTTCTCCACATTGAGAGGTCAGTTCTGGTATGATGAACATGTGATTAGGTCAAGAACAAAATGGTTGCATAATACTCTTAATCTCAGTTAGTCATGCTTGAGAATCCAGCCAGAAAGTGTAATGACAGTTGCTTCTGAAAGGATCCCATGGGAGAGATACTCAAGGATGCTACCCCCAATGACTATCTCTAGAATAGTGGGTGGAGAAAATGGATGAATAGTTATTGTATTGTGTTGGCTGGAAACTAATGAGTTTTAGCCTTAAGTTACCTGACACTTCCAGGTTTAACAATTCAGCACCCTCAATGCTAGAAAACATTCCAGATGTTTATCAAATGCTTGGATGGCCACAAAGACCCCACCCCACCCCCAGGAGTCAATATTAATTACCACTTTGCCAACCCCTGGTCTCGGACAAATATAGTCATGAAGGACTTAGAGAGTAGGGTACTTACTTTTGTTACAAGTACTACAATAGGTATCCCTAAATTACAGTTGAGTGTGTTCTCTGGCAGAGGAAGCAAAACGTTTTCTTCAGAGGGACCAGCCGGAGGAGGATGGAGAGGATTGATGTCCCGACGAGAAGGTGGCTGGCTGATTGTTTCTCCACCTTCTTCTGGTTCACTATATTCTTGGAAAAACCTAACCACTGAAAAGAAATAAAAAAAAAAAACATTAATGGTTATATAAACAACTATACACACACACATGCATTTCATAGCAATTAGTAAATATTTTAACCTCCCAATTAATACACGTTTAGAAATAGCTGGGTGGTCAAGAAGTTTGTTTCCCAATTGTTATGGTTTTGGGTTCAGTCCCAATGCACTGCACCTTGGAGAATTGCCTCCTACTATAGCCCCAGCATGACCAAAGCCTTGTGAATTTGGCACACAGAGACCGAAAGGTCATCAAATGTATGCAAGCACATGCATGTGTGCATTTACATTCGTATGTGCTCTGTGAAAGCCACTTTTGCAATCAGTGATATTGTCACTTCTGTCAACAACCTGTCTGTTTGCCCTACTCCTATGAAGACAAGTAAAATAAGAAATCCCTTCTTTGAAAAGCATGTAAGGGTTTGCAGCAGAAAGGATACCTGATTGTAAAACAATGCCTCAATTGCATACTCATCTAACCCATGCTAGATGGAAAAACAGGCATAAAAAATATAATGAAAATCTTCATGTAGGAAAGAGAATTTGGATAATTTAAACAAATTTATGCAAAAATTGCTTGCTTGTATAAAAACAAGGCCAAGCAATTTGGATAATTTAAGCTAATTTATACAATTATTGCAGGTTTGTATCACAATAGAGGGAAAAGCAAACCAGACAGTTATTAAGCTAAATCAGATAACGAGAGCAAATAGTGTGAACATAATATTGAAATATCTGGTTTATTTAATGGAGATAAAAATCATATTATCAAAATATAGAATATAACTAATGTTCCACAACAACAGTATGATTAAATGTAAAGATAAGAGATGGTGAGATAAAACAGAACTAGATACATGATGTATAGGAGGCATCAGCCATACCGAAATATGTTATTAGCAATAAGTTTAAAATATTTGCTGTAGAAAAAAAGCAGCCAAGAAGAAGAACCATTATTGACACAAAAATATTTCACTAGAAGATTTATTCCAGCACCGTTTTTAATTTTATTTACTTTTTTTTTCTTTTTTATTTCAGACATTAGAGTGCAGCCATGCTAGGGCACCACCTTGAAGGATATTTTATCTGAATGAATTGATCCCAGTATTTTTTTTAAGCCTTGTACTTCCACTGCACCCCATCCTCACAATTGACTACCTTCAGCCCCTACTTCTATCTCTTACCTCCTGACCCCTCTTGCAACCTTTTCGACATGTTACTTTGAAGGTTTGTTCTGCTCCCTCAGTTTCATCTTTAGTTTTCTTTCTAGTACCACCCCACCCACTGGGGGAGAAGGAGCGTGCTGACCCCCCCCCACTTTCTCATTCACTGACTCCCCACCCCTGCAGTAAATGGTTTTGCTGATATCTAGAATGAGGGTCACAGAATGGAAAGAGAACTGCTGTTATGAGGCATTGCCATAACTAACACTACATGTGCTATAGTTCTCATAGTACAGACCTCGTGGTACTCTTTCGGTTACGACAACGAGGGTTCCAGTTGATCCGATCAACGGAACAGCCTGCTCGTGAAATTAACACACAAATGGCTGACCACTCCACAGACATGTGTACCCTTAACGTACTTCTCAGTAAGATTCAGCATGACACAGTGTGACAAGGCTGGCCCTTTTGCATTACAGGCACAACAGAAACAGGAAGAAAGAGTGAGAGAAAGTTGTGGTGAAAGAGTACAGCAGGGTTCGCCACCATCCCCTGCCAGAGCCTCGTGGAGCTTTAGGTGTTTTTGCTCAATAAACACTCACAATGCCTGGTCTGGGAATCGAAACCACGATCCCACGACCGCCAGTCTGCTGCCCTAACCACTGGGCCATTGCGCTTCCACAGTACAGACCTATACTATATACTAAAATGCACTGTGTCCTAGATATTTTGATGTACAGTATCTCAGGAGAGAACTGTGGTAATTATTTTGATATATCATGTCCTAGGGAACATAGATTTTCTAACTTTACGATGATGGCCTGCTATTGGTAGAACTTCTTCCTGAAAGAACATTACTGATATCTGAGGTTCATATTTAGGATCCAGGGCAATATCACATGCATTAAAATAGGGGATCAGCTCACTTGATTTTACCCCCACCAAAAACAGGTTTACCCTTTCAAGTGGAATATGGGTTGAGACATAAAATACATTGACTTGTTCAATGAAAATCTACAGAGGATTAGAACCAGCTACACAAACCAAGAGTGGTGTATGGCATAAGGATAAGATGAACTGGTAACCAAATATGGTATCTACTCACCCAGTTTAACTCTATATTTTATGTTGAGAAAACTTTAACACTCTTGAGTTTCTAGTTACATTTAGAAAAGAAACTCCCATCAACACATCATCATCATTTGACGTTCTCTCACCTCACAAACAGCAACTGCCTTCGATGAGGACTGGCAACAATGTCTCAACACAGCACTTGCCTCAATCCAGTCAAAAGATTATCACTGTAGACACTCGTGTGCTGTCAGCTTCAGACTGTGGAGTTGCATGCACTCTCATCGCTGAGAGCACAGACTTTGTTGTCATCGGACACCAATGGACTACTTATCATGGGTTGGACGGTTTGACAGAAGCTGGCAAGGCCAGGGGCCTCACCAGGTTCTTTTGCCTGCTTTGGTTTGGTTTCTACAGCTGGATGCTCCTCCTAATGCCAACTGTTTTACAGAATGTAATGGGTACTTCTTTATGTGGTACAAGTACCAATGCTTTTCATATGGCACCATCACCAGTACTTTTGTGTGACACCAGCACTGACAGGGTCACCAAGCGCCTAAAAGATTATAAATATTACAGCTTCAAATGACTAAATATTTGTGCAACAAATCAGTAACGAGGATATAATATGGCAGTATTTCAACATTAGAAATCTGAATTTCAGTAGTTTTCCTTCTTTATATTTGGCAAGAAGCCAGAGATTTAGGTAAGAATATAAGTTGTAACAATTATTTTCTCAATGGCACCAATACAATAAGAGTATGGTATTTCACCTAAAAATTCCTATCTGGTATTGCAGTAAGTGTTTGTGTGCTATGGAAATAGTTGACTGTACAAAGTTTTAAAAAAGTGGGTTTGACAGGAGTTGGTGAGTCAGAAGAGTTAAGTTCAACTGTCTGCTTTGGCATAGTCCCTACTTTCTATGGCTGGATGCCCTTCCTAAAACCAAACACTTTACAGAAAGTGTACTAAGTGCTTTTTACATGGCTCCAGCAAGGTCACCAAGTAACTTAGACAGGACTTCTCAACTGAGGTGGGGTGGGGGGAGTAGTATCAAAGGTGGCGGTTCTGTGCCAGGTGATGAGCGGTTAGAGAATGAATAAAGGAGATACATGGCTACATCAGTAGGGGGGAGGAGAGAGAGAGATGGAAAGAGATAAGAGGCTACAAAGATTATGTAGACGAGCAGTGGGGTTTTTTGTATTTTTTAAAAATATTCTAAGCTTTATATAATCCATACTGTTGAACACCTTAAGAAAATGTTCATCTTTATTGTTTAACATCTGTTTTCCATGTTGGTATGGGTTACAGATATCTTAAGTCATTTTAAATATTTCTCCGCTTTAAATGTTGAACTTCATCTCTTTAGCATTTAAAATGGCCATATCTGGCCAAAATAGTCTGCTTTATGTTCAAAGCAACTAGATCTGGCCTCTCACACCAACCCTACAAAGTCATTCTAAAAATAAACATTCACATCACTGAAATCTCACAACTATGAAAGAGTGCATAATTAATACAAAACAGTCCAGTGGCACATAAAAAGCACCATCTGAATGTGGCTGATGCCAGTTACCCACTGACTGGCCTCTGTGCCAGTGGCACGTAAAAAGCACCAGCTACACTCTCGGAGTAGTTGGCATTAGAAACATTTCCAGATCAGATTGGAGCCTGGAGCAGTCTTCTGGCTTGCCAGTCCTCAGTCAAACTGTCCAACCCATGCCAGCATGGAAAACGGACGTTAAACAATGACGATGAATGAGAATAAATAGGCATTAGATTTGACAGAATAACCGAAACACTAAAAGAGTGTTTTGTCTTTGTTTTTAACTCTATGCAAAGTGCATCGGTGAATATGTTGTTTGACCTCCACTGTCCCATTGAGAACTACTTGTGTAGAATAAACAACAGGTTCTGACAATGCAAAACAAAAAGAAGTTCCAATATATATGGAAAGAGGACTGGAATGGGAGGATATAAATATGCTGAAATACATCAGTACAGAAGCAGGTACGGTCATGATGGTTAAGGGGTTTGCTTCCCAATCATGAGATTTCAAGTATGAGAAAATGAACATTAAAACAATGGAGAAATGTTGTTACTGGGGAGTAGAGTGTTGTACTAATAGACATTATATTTAAGGGACATCTGACTTGTCAGTCTGCCTCATGGTCCCTGCAGCCGAAATGGAAAAGGTGTTGCCCTGGAGGATGGTAAGGGAGGCACACTGGAACAACCACTGGGGAGACAGGCAGTGTGTGTGCGAGAGATAAAATTGTGCTAAGAAATCAAATTTCTTTTAAGCAATAATAATATTTAAACAATGAAGAGAATGAAGAGAAGAAGGATTGCTAAATTAAAATATAGCTATTAATGGTGAGTCTGCAGTCTAATTCGCAGCAACAAAATCAAATGAGTAACAGCATTTTCAAGAAATATCTTTTAAAAAAAAAAAATTTTTAGTAGTAATTTAAATTAAAATTCTTTGTTGTTTCAGTCACTAGATTGTGGCCATGTTGGGGCATGGCCTTGAAGAAATTTAGTCGAATAAATTGACCCAAGTACTTATTTTTTAAAGTCTAGTACTTATTCTATTAGTCTCTTTTGACAAACCACTAAGTTACAGAGACATAAACACACCCACACCAGTTTTCAAGCAGAGTTTGGGGACAAACAGACACAAAAACACACTTTATATATATATATCAAGCTGAGCAAAATCACAGTTGTGGTGGATGCCAGTATCATGCAAATGGCACCCGTGCTGGTGGCACATAAAAGCACCCATTACACTCTTAGAGTGGTTAGCGTTAGGAAGGGCATCCAGCTGTAGAAACCTTGTCAAATCAGACTGGAGTCTGGTGCAGCCTTCCAGATTACCAGTACTGGTCAAACCATCCAACCCATGCCAGCATGGACAATGGACGTTAAATGATGATTATATACACACAGAGGCTTCTTTCAGTTTCTGTCTACCAAATCTGCTAACATGGCTTTGGTCGACCTGAGTCTATAGTAGAAAACAGTTTCTCCAAGTGGCATGCTGTGGGATTGAACCCAGGACCATGCTGTTGGGAAGCAATCTTCTTGCCACACAGTCACGCCTACACCTATTTACAGTTACATCAATGGTTGTCCAGTAAGTGGAGAGGCAAAATTGTTAAGAGTGTCGGACAAATTACCTTACAGTAGTATTTGTTCCAGCCCTTTACATTCTGAGTTCAGATCCTGCCGAAGTTAACATTACCATTCACCCTTCCAGGGTCAACAAAGTAACAGTGAACTATTCCTGGCCCTTGCAAATTCCAGGCCTTGTGTCTACATTAGAAACAATATAAAATTGCGGACATTTCTCTTAGCAAAGAGACCAATAAAATAAGCACCAGACTAACCCTTATAAAAAATCACATCTAACCTTATAAACCCACCCAAGGCCACCCTTCGTTGTGATACAAACTTCCCAATTTTAAAGTGATCGAAAAACCTTCCAAAATTTCATGTTAATTCATCAAAATCATTTAATGCCCGTTTTCCAATGCTGGCATGGGTTGGACAGTTTGATAGGAGCTGGCAAGACTGGAAGTCGTACCAGGTTCAAGAGTCTTTTGGCACCCTTCCTATTGCCAACCACTTTAGAGTGTACTGGATGTTTTTTACGTGGCACCAGCACCAGTGACAAAGATATTTTACTAAATTCTTCAATGTTTTCAAAATTAAAATGAATATTTCAATAGAAATTTGGTTACAAAAGGCTCACAGATACCAGGGATTATTAATACAAAGAACTGTTTGGTTTTGGAACAAGAAAGCAATTTTAGCACTGACACGAATATCTAACTAGTAAAGCAACTGAAAGCCACAACATCACATTCTCTCCACCAATGACCACATACAGACACACACACACAAATACTGAACGAACACAAACCATTTTTTTTTATGGTTCTAGATCACTCAGGCTGGTATTTCTATTAAAAAATTCAGAGAAAAACAACCAGAATGAAAAAAAAAAAGAAAGCTTCAAACTGTTGCAGACTAAACAAAGCAGTCTGCCTTTACACTGACACACAACTGTGTGTGCGCACGCACATCCGAGCACATGTAGGGGTGGCTGTATGAGTAAGAAGTTTGCTTCCCATTTACATAGTTCCAGGTTCAGTTCCCTTGTGGACAAGTATTTTCTACTACAGTCAAGGGCTGACAAAAAAAAAAAAAAAAAAAACTTGCAAGTGGGTTTGGAAGACAGAAGCTGAAGCTAGCTGTAGAAAATCTGCCTCAACAAACTCCCACCGACCCATACAAGCATAGTAACGAAATGTGGACATTAAATTAACTCACAGAAGCATTGTTTTAACGTCCACTTTTCCATGCTTGTATGTGTCAGAGATGGAGTTCATTGAGCCAGATTATCTTTTTCTTTCACACTGACAAAAGGTAAAAATGTCTTTTCAAATGCCAAGATTCAAAGTTCTGACAGCAAAAATTGGGAACTTGCTACATGCTTGGAACTCATCTACTCGTTTCCTAGTTAATATTGTGAATATTGAGAGATGCACTGAAACTTGCTAAACTAGTCTACAGCAAATAATTGCAAAATGAAATAGATCAATAACAAAATATTATAATTAGCCAAGAATCTGATCATGCTATTTATATTTAGTAACTGATATTTCTGAACACACACACACATACATATATTACATATAGAAAAAATGTCCAAGAGACACCTCACTGGAAAGCTTCCAATAAGCAATATAAAAATTATATAGCATCAGAAAATGCCTCGCTAACTCCATACATCATCATGGATAACATCTATAAAAAACACACACACACACACACACGCACACGCACACAAAATTAAATTTGAAATCTAAAAATGCAACCTGTTCAAAATTGAATGTAAATTTTAGACAGAATATATTTTGTAAGGGTTGATGCAAGTCTATTTCACAATGAAACCAACTAAAATAAGCACAAATATCTTTGAAACCTGTCTTTGCCAGAATAGATTGGCAAACAAAAATAAAGAAAAGAAAAGAAAGAAACCTTTTATATATATATATCCAATTTTGGAGGCTTAATTAATCTATGCTATATAATTATACATAAAGGCATCCGTTCTAGTGGTTAGGGCATTCCATTCATGATGTAATGATTATGGGTTTTGATTCCTGGGCCAAGCGACACATTGTGTTCTTGAGAAAGCACTTCATTTCATGTTGCTCCAGTCCACTCAGCTGTAAATGGGTCACCCCTGTAACAGAATAATAACCTTCTGATCAGGGGAAATGTCGGCCTGCTTGCCTAGCCAGGGATGGCATCACTTGAAAGCCAAAACAATAAGAAGCACATTGTGACCAGCAAGGTGTAACATCTGAGTCTGGTTGATCACGTGATATAGCTATGTACCTATGCTACATATATAGTTTAGAGTGGCGAGCTGGTAGAATCGTTAGCCTGCCGGGCAAAGTGCTTAGTGGTATTTCATCTGCTGTTATGTTCTGAGTTCAAATTCCACCAAGGCCAACTTTGCCTTTCATCCTTTCGGGGTCGATTAAATAAGTACCAGTTACGCACTGGGGTCGATGTAATCCACTTAGTACCTTTGTTTGTCCCCTCTATGTTTAGCCTCTCGTAGGTAATAAAGAAATATATATATATACCTATCTATAACCATAAGTAATGTGGAATTTTATTATAAAATAAAAAGATCTGTTAACAACTCCTGAAAGAAAATATAAAAACCCCTTAAGGGCTGATGAACCTTTCAAAGACATTCAAGTATTCAGTAAAACAACTGTAATATTTTGAATAAAACAAATAGGACCCTTCTTATAAGAGAATATTGGTGAAAGGCCAAAACTCTTCAGACCAGTACAAAAACCATTCCTTCCTTGTGATTTCCAATGAATTTACTCCAAGATGCTATATAATAAATTAAAAACAAAAAGTCGAAGCCGCTCGAGTCAGAAAAACACAAATCAACCAGTCTGTCAAAACAGCTGTCCCCTGCCCCTTCTCTCCTCGTCAATGGACAGACAACAGCGAGACAACCAATTAATAGCAACCAAGCTGGTCAATAACCTGAAGAGAGTTTCTGGAATGTAGGAATGTCAGATTCAATTGCTGTGAGGAGAAGTAAAATGTACAGTTTGGTGTTCTTTGCTCATTCCACTCAATGATGCTACAGCTACTACTACTAAAAACTCACTATCATCTACTGAGGGAGGATCCAACGGAGTAAATCCTCTGACCCCAACCTCATCATCTCCATCAATACATCCCATAATGAACAGTTCAATTATATTTCTTTCTTTATTGCCCACAGGGAGCTAAACATAAAGGGGACAAACAAGGACAGACAAGGGGATTAAGTTGATTACATTGACCCCAATGATTAACTGGTACTTATTTAATCGACCCTGAAAGGATGAGAGGCAAAGTGGACCTCGGCAGAATTTGAACTCAGAACGTAACTGCAGACGAAATACTGCTAGGCGTTTCACCTGGCGTGCTAACGTTTCTGCCAGCTCGCTGCCTTCAGTTCAATTATATTGGTGGCCTTCAAAGAAACAGTTAAAATGTAAAGCTACAATAGAATGTAGAATACTGTGGATGACCAAATGGGACAAATCAGGACCATTGCAAACCTGCAGCTGTGGTTCACAGAAACTGAATGACCATCTTATGGAAGACAGTCCATTCATTAAATGTTAACAAGGAAAAGTTTGTCATTAGACTGTGGCCAAACTGGAGCACAGCCTTGAAGAAGTTTTAGCCAAATAAATCAATCCCAGGACTTAATTCTTAAAGCCTGGGACTTATTCTCTCAGTCTTTTGTCAAATTGTTAGATTATAGGAATGTAAACAAACCAACACCACTTGCAAAGCAGTGATGGAAGACAAACACACACTAATAAATAAAATATATATACAGGTGTAGCAGTGGCTGTGTGGTAAGTAGCTTGCTTACCAACCACATGGTTCCGGGTTCAGTCCCACTGTGTGGCACCTTGGGCAAGTGTCATCTACTATAGCCCTGGGCCGACCAAAGCCTTGTGAGCGGATTTGGTAGATGGAAACTGAAAGAAGCCCGTCGTGTATATGTGTGTGTCCCGGTTCCCCCACCATTGCTTGACAACCAATGCTGGTGCATTTACATCTTCATCACATTGCAGTTCGGCAAAAGAGACCAATAGAGTAAGTATTAGGCTTACAAAGAATAAGTCCTGGGGTCGAATTGTCCGACTACAGACGTGCTCCAGCATGGCCACAGTCAAATGACTGAAACAAAAGAAAAATATATATATATATATTTTATTTATGCGCCCTTTTAAAGCCTAGCCAGGCTCATGGGCCCAGTTTCCCGGTTTCTATGGCGTATGTATTTCCGTCAGCTGGACAGAATGCCAGTCCATCGCAGCTTTACTCAAGAAACAGGAAGAAAGAGAGAGAGAAAGTTGGGGCGAAAGAGTATAGCAGGGGTCGGACAAACACCAGCTTAATAATTATTTCAACAAATTCATTATCTTTTTCATTTAAAATTAATTTATATAAAAGCAGTGTATTTCAAATGCAATCACCAGTGGAAGAGAACCAGCACAGAGAGAGAGAGAGAGGAAAGGGTGACATAGCTTTTAGTCACTGAACCTCACATTGTGCATTCTCACTCCACAATAACAGTTGTGACAAAAACAAAACAACTTCCACCAAGAAATAACAGCTGAATAAATAAATAAATATATATATATATATATATATATATATATATATACACATACATACATACATACATACATATATATATATATACACAAGGTGCGATAGGTAAATTGTTGCCATTTTATATTTTGCGCATAAGCAGTATAGTAGGGCTAGTTGGGCACTGTCTGTGAGAAAAACAGCACCATGACACAATTCACTTTGCCAGGAATTTGGAAATGACATGCTGTACTGTTTGGCATTTGTGCCAGCAGCTCCAATACGAACATTTCAGAGTGTTTGGGTGTCAATCTGAGGACACGTACTGAGACTGATAAAAATCAAACATCCAGTCAACATCATGGTGTTTGGAGTGAT
>NC_068983.1:4651082-4651403 GCF_001194135.2 Octopus bimaculoides | reverse complement strand
ATCTGAGGACACGTACTGAGACTGATAAAAATCAAACATCCAGTCAACATCATGGTGTTTGGAGTGATCACTAGTGATGGCGATGTTATGCCTCCATTCATCTTCCAACATGGCCTCAGACTCAATATGGAGAACTACATCAAGTGCCTGGAGGAGGTAGTACTGCTCTGGGTCAAGAGGGTGGCTGCTGGAAGACCCTATGTCTGGCAGCAGGACTCTGCACCCTGCCACACCATGCCACACAAGCAGGAGAACCCAGTCATGGTTGTCAGACAATTTCTGCGACCACATCACCCCTAACATCTGGCCACCTAACTCCCC